>NW_026606622.1:15000-37500 GCF_029890125.1 Rhinichthys klamathensis goyatoka
CTGAGACGATTCTCTCCATTCTCACTTCAGATGTGTGTGTGTGTGTGTGTGTGTGTGTGTGTGTTTTGCCTGATTCTCTGTGATCAGGCTTTATTTGTTCAGATGTGCATCTTAAAACAACACCAGAGATTAAAGCTAAACGTTCGGTGTCGTTCTGCTCCAGATCCGCACTGTTTGCTCTGCTGTAATAATTCATCCTGAAGAAACACATCCAGACAGATTCTGATCATGTCTTTCATTACAGACGTTAACCACTCATGCATTTCATTAACACTTGTTTCTCTCACTCTATTTAAAAAAAATATTATTTAAATTTTTAATGTTTTGCAAAAGCAGTAAGTATAAAAGTAAAATAAATGGATAGAATAACTTTAATAAGGTATAATCTTTTATCCAAATCTACTTACGAGGAAAATTGCAAGCTATTTTTATTTTTATTTTAATAACACAAATTACATTTATTTATTTTTATTTCGTTTTATATGTGCAGTTGTATTGCCAAATAAATTGAAAATTGTAAAAAATTAGTTAATTAGAATTTAAACAAAATAAAATGTATTAAAAACATAAACATTTTATGTATATTTATTACATAGAAAATCACAAGCAAGTTGTCATAAGAAAAAATAAAATGAAATAAGTTTTTTTTATGCATTTGTATAGCAAAATAAGTATAACAAATGTAAAATATCTAAATTTGAGTGAATGAGTATTAACAATACAAAAATGTATTATACATTTGAATAACATAACATACATTTATTTATTTATATTTATTTAGCTTTTGTATGTGCATTTGTATTGCCAAAGCAATTCAAAATAAGAATAATTGCAAAATAAAGTAAATTAGTAAATTAACAAGATAAAAATGTATTAATAGAATAAAAATGAGAGATTTGGGTTACACTTTCATCCAAATCCACTTACAAGGAATAAAATAAAGTTAAATAACATGACATACATTTACATTTATTCAGTTAATTAATATTAATAATCTGAATAAATGTTCTGCAATGTAATATAGTTGATTATTGTAACGTTTGCCTGTTTTGTTTGCCTAGCTGCAGATGTGTGTCACAGGTGCAGCTCATCCAATCAGGATTTAGAGTCAGAACAATCTGTTTTATAATTAGAAATGAACTCAGATCAGCAGGTCAGAAATAAATGACTCTTTCTTTGTGTCTTTTCTCCCAGAGACGCCGTTAGAGAGATGTGATTGAGCGTCTCCCTGACCGCTGATGGTTACTAAGCAACAACCACACGCAACAATGGCCGTATATTTTTTTGTGTGATTATTAACAAGTGATTTGTTGAGGAGGAAATCTCTAAAGAAAACACAATTTAGACACTTTACTGCTCAAATAACACACATTTATTATACTGAATAATTCATGTTAGAGATCGAACACAAACACAAGCTGTGGACTTCACACAGTAGATGTGGATTCACTCTAAACATGTTTCTTGCTTATTTTTATGAGCTGGATTGATTTTCTGTGGCAATCACTTGTATTGAAGCCAGTATATTGATCTGATCTGCTGTCTCCTCATCATCAGGAATGGTTTGACCCACTTGGGCTGAACCACTGCGGTCTGTGATTAGGGGTCATTGAGGTTTCATTAGTGCTGAAAGTTTTGGAGACACTGGGACTTTTCCAATAAAGAGGAAATTAGAACATTTTGGCTCCTCTCGTAGCATGAAATTCGTCCATAGAGTCTTTTGTGTGCAGTGTTTCAGTCTGGCTCTGAGAGAGAAGTGTTTCTTTTTTTCCACCTGTATGCAGTTTAATGCTTGTGCCTTTGGAATACACACACACACACACACGTTTGTTTTGCTATACTTGAGAGGACATTCCATTGGCGTAATGGTTTTTATACTGTACAAACTGTATATTCTATTCCCTACACTAACCCTACCCCTAAACCTACCCATCCCACACACACGCCAGTGCAGTGTGTTCCCAGTTGCTTGATGTGATATGGAATTTCTTCAGAATGGTCTTGATATTGTCCTTGTGTCGTTTCTTTTGCCCGCCAGTGGCTCAGCGTCCTTCCTTCAGCTGGGAGTACAGGATCTGTTTGGGGAGACGTGTATTGGACATGCGGATGACATGGCCTGTCCATCAATGTTGGTACTGCATTATTGTAGTGGTTATGCTGGTCATGTTGGCTTTCTCCAAGACACTGATGTTGGTGCGTTTGTCCTCCCAGCTGATCCTCAGAATCTTTCGTAAGATCCTTCAATGGTACGAAATAGGGCTGGGTAAAAAATATCGATTTCTCGATATTAATCGATTCTCATTTTTACAAACCGATATCGATTCTTAAATCTCAAGAATCAATCAGTCATCCTGTTTTCATTTGATGAATGAATGGAACAGTGTAGCGCGCATCCCATCCAATAAATCGCAATAATCTTTGTGCTTTGTTACTATTGATACTAAATAAAGTCTCAAATTTCAAATTACGTCCATTTTCTCGCTCTGGCTCAGCTCAGCTCAGCTCAAGAGAAGCAGCAGCGCGGAGCGCACATGATCTCCTCTTCCGCCTTAATAATACCAGTTACAGCGCGAAATAAACATGAATGAACGTCTGAAAGTGTGTTAAAAGATAGAGTACAACTTATCGAAATCCGTATCGTCACATGGAATCGCTCAATCAGTGTTTCAACCGTGGAAAGACGTCAGTAAAACAACTTGTAAACAATGTCATGTAACGTCACATTTACTCGTTCGTCAGCTAGAAAAATTAACTCTAAAGAGGAGCATTTTGCTAAATTTATGCACCATATTACATATTCATTATCATTTTTAATGTTCTTCGATATTTAATGCATGTTTGAATAAATCTGGCAAGTTTTTATGACAGCCACCATTTAAATATTTATATTTCATATAACTTTATTATTATAAAAATAAATAAAAGTTTAATTTAAGTGTTTGTATAGCTACAAATCAGTTAATTTTTACCTTCAATATTATAGTAGGCTAATGAAGCATAGTAGGCTACAACTGTTAAGAGATTTGTTTTCCTTGAGAAAATTTGCTATGTATTGTACCTGATATCCAAAATAATCAATATTTAATCGAATCGGAATCGAATCAAATTGCAAGAATTGTGAAATTTGTGTCAATACCCAGCCCTAGTACGAAACACTATTGTCGTTCAAATGAACAGCCAGAACACATTTTCTGTTTTCAGTTAAAACGGTGTCATGTAAGCAGGCCTAAAGTTAAAGGTGAACTAAAGCCGCGTTTCCACCGCAATTACCAGGAACTATTTGTCCCAGGAACTTTTTTCATAGGAACTTTTTTTGCCCCAGAACGATTGCTCACTGCGTTTACACCGTGGACTAAAGTACCGGGAAGATTAGTCTGGTGACGTTGAACTGCGTGCGACTGCTCCTCCCAGTCTGCGCGTACTTGTTTTGAGTTTTAAGTATTGAGGAGATTCAAGCTGTGCTGCTTTTGTGTGCGATCTATTGGTTTACTAAGGAGGTAATTAACAAAACGGCAGAAAAGAGACGAACACTAATACCAAAGCGTATTCATTTCAGAAAGCTCGTAATGCTAGATATAAAAGTAGACAACGTTTGTTATCAGCTATAGCGGACATGACCGTGAGATGGATGGGACGAACGCGCGCCATCCGGCAAAGAGAACAAGGTAAAATAACCAATCAGCATGTTCAGCGCACAAGTCCCACCCCGAAAGTTCCTGAACTCTGAAAAAGTACTACCTCGCCAGCAGGGACTTTCTGGGGGGGAAATTTTTACCCGGAACTTCATTTAGACCCTGGTTCCTGCAGTGTAAACACACGGAGTACCACCCCAAAGTTCCTAGTTCCTGGGGAAAGTTCCTGCGGTGGAAACGCGGCTTAAGTAACTTTTTTACCTTAACCGAACAGCTTTGGAGTCATTGTAATGTTTATATTACTGATTTCGTGTTGAATGGTGGTCGTCTCGCACCCCCCTGGTGCCTGTGAGCCGCAAAACCACCCTTGCAACTTTGGGCCGGCGAGCCGCTGGCCTGAGTGTTAGGAAGTATCGTGTGATATCAGGTCTCGCGAGGTAACGAATTGCTTTACGGCAAAAAACAGATCTGATAAAATTCTGATAAAATGAGCATCAAACAGAAATAACCCGGCGCCGTGTACATGTGGTGTTGGGCGCGCGCAGCTCTTAAAGGGGCCATACCTTATTTCCACTCGTTACAGCGTCCATCCTACTGAACAGGTACCGGTGTACAGCGGGAGGGGATCCGGCCGTGAGTGCGAGCCATCTCTGCGTGAGTGCTATTCACGACAGTACAAGTACTCCACAGCGACTCTAGGGGGCGCTGTTTGACAAAAATGGAATTCCTACTTAGTGCTGCTTTAATTGCTAATGATCTTTGCAATAAATGTGAATCAATCAAAACTAACTTTAGCTGGACAATAACTTTATTCTAGAGCTGCTGTAAAGCCAAAACAATCTCTGTTACTTTAATTTCCTATTATCACTGTAAAGCTGCTTTGAAACAATGTATATCGTTAAAAGCGCTATATAAATGAGGGTGATTTGACTTGACTTGGATGAGGTGAATGACTGATGAGGTGGAGTATGGCACTAATGAAGATGGCCAACAGGGTGGGTGCGATAATGCATCCGTGTTAGACCTCAATTTCCACCGTGAAAGGCTCGGACTCAGAGCCGCTATTGCTAAGCGCTGTGACTGACATGCCATTATGTAGAAGCCTTAGTCTTCTGATATACTTGTCATGAATGTCGTATCTTAATAGTATGCTCCACAGAGCCTGGCGGTCTACTGTGTCAAAAGCCTTTGCCAGGTCTATGGCCATGTTCAAAGGCTTCCTTTGTTCACAGCATTTTTCCTGTAGTCGGTGTGCTGTGAATGATCATGTCTGATGTACCTCTGGATGGGCAAAAGCCACACTGTGATTCTGGCAGAACTCCCTCAGACAGTGGTAGCAGTTGGTTTGCATGAAGACAAGCAAGGACTTTTCCTGTTGTTGACAGCAGCAAGATGCCCCGGTAATTTCCACATTCAGCTCTATTAGAGTGTCCCTGAGCTCTGAGGGAAGTTACTCTTTTTCCAAGACCTTGAGGAGTTGGGCATGATTGTAATACAGGAGCTCTGATCCACCTTCCTTTAAGATCTCAGGTGGGATCCCATTTGGACCGGCGGCCTTGTTGTTCTTAAGGCTCCTGATGGCGTTTTGCACCTCTGTTATAGTTGTAGGTTCCCCAATGTCTTCTCTGATGGGACTTTGGGGGATGTGGAAGTGCTCCTTCCATCGGGCGTTAATGGACTTGTCCTTCAGCAGCTCCTGTCCGCTCTTTTTTGCACCTTGGTAGCACTGAAAAAGCCTCTGGTGTCACCGGAGTTTGCCAGTCTCTGGATTTCCACAGTCTTTTCTGTCTACCAAGAGTTCTTTAACTCCCTCACCTGTCTCTGGATATCTGCCTTGTCTATGGAGCGAGCCACCCTTTTGGCCTTGCAAGTTAAATAATTTTGCTAGGCATGAAAGGCTTTCCTTTTCTTGTTGTAGAGTTGTTCAATCTCTGTGTTATTCTCATTGTACCTAAGAATGGTTTTGCAGGTAGCAAGGATGGTAGACTTGAGCAGACTCCAGTGCCCTTCGATGTCATCAGGGTATTCTTGTTGGAGGCTTCCCCAAAGAGAGGCCTGAAGTCACTCTTGGATGGCAGTTTCATGAAGGCTGTCAAGGTTCAATCTTGGTCAGATCTTCTTTTTTTGATCTCTCCTCTCCCTTTTGAGTTTGGTTGACACCGTGGAGCCGATACGGCAATGATCTGTCCAGAGGTCACCTGCATCGACCATGGCTCTTGTAATGTTCACGTCATGACAGTCCCTGGCTCATACAATGGCATAGTCAATGAGACACTGTTTGGAGAGGGGGTGTCTCCAATATGCCTTAAATTAGTTTTTCTGGTGAAAAAGAATGTTAGTAATAGTAAGATCAAACTGAGCACGCTTGCTGAGAAGAATAACTCCATTAAACTTGATGTTCCCTAAGCCTTCCTTTCCGATAGTGCCCCTCAAGGTGTTGATCCCTGCCATTAAAGTTTCCTAGGAGAATAATCTTATATTCCCTGGGGATTCTTAACAGTGTCTCGTCTAAAAGGTTTTTCCTTTCCAGAGGAAAGTGTAGCCAGCCTTCTCCTCATTCAGTTGGATGGCTAGGTCAATCCGGTATCTTCTCAGTTCTCTAGAGATGATTGCGGTTCTCCTCTCCGGTCTAACACTGGTTGCACTATCCGTGTGTGCACATTTCAAGCTCCAAAGTTTATAGTTATGTGTTTCTGACCGCGAATGGTGATCCCCCTGGACACGGTAATCCAGCCAGGAGGTTTGAGGCGGACTATTTTTAGGGCACCTTTTCTAGGCCTTTCCACACGTGAGATGAGCTTGACTGATTCTAGCACTCATTGCCTAATGTGCCAGTTTATGACTGGGAGCTTCCAGATCTCATAATCCTCCCCCTGTCGCCACTTTCTGAACACCATAGGACTTAAACCGGGATGTTACGGTGGATTCCCAAAAGGACGCCGGTGCGGGATTTTGTTTAGCGTGGGGAGACTGGTGCACGGACAGCCACCACATGGTACTTGAAAGATCTGGGTCAGAATCCAGTGGCATGGAGTCCAAGATGCCCTCCCTGGAGAGGTCACACACACACACACACACACACACTAACCCTGCCCCTAAACCTACTCATCACACACACACACACACACACACACACACACACACACACACACACACACACACACACACACACACACACACACACACACACACACACACACACACACACACAGACACACTAACCCTACCCCTAAACCTACTCATCACACACACACACACACACACACAAACACACTAACCCGACCCCTAAACCTACCCATCATACACACACACACACCCTACCCCTAAACCTACTCATCACACACACACACACACACACACACACACACACACACACACACACACACACACACACACACACACACACACACACACACACACACACACACACACACACACACACACACACACACACACACACACACACACAGACACACTAACCCTACCCCTAAACCTACTCATCACACACACACACACACACACACACACAAACACACTAACCCGACCCCTAAACCTACCCATCATACACACACACACACACACACACACCCTACCCCTAAACCTACTCATCACACACACACACACACACACACACACACACACACACACACTAACCCGACCCCTAAACCTACCCATCATACACACACACACACACACACACACACACACACACACACACACACACACACACACACACACACACACACACACACACACACAGACACACTAACCCTACCCCTAAACCTACTCATCACACACACACACACACACACACAAACACACTAACCCGACCCCTAAACCTACCCATCACACACACACACACACACACACACACACACACACACACACACACACACACCCTACCCCTAAACCTACCCGACCCCTAAACCTACTCATCACACACACACACACACACACACACTAACCCGACCCCTAAACCTACCCATCATACACACACACACACACACACACACTAACCCAACCCCTAAACCCATCATACACACACACACACACACACACACACTAACCCGACCTGGTGGTTGAACTAAACTGATTCTGAATGCTTCTGTGTGAAGATCCCATATTATTGTTTCAGTAGATCAGCGTATCCGCATTGTTCCAAACAGAGTCTCACTGTCGGTGTTTCCCGGGAATATCTGACGGGGTGAAGAGGTCAAACGCAGAGAGGTGTGTGTGTGTGTCTATCTCCGGGTTACGATGTCTCCATGGAGATGATTGACAGGGTCACTGTGGCCACTCTGACATCCCATAATTTCCATGCCACCTGCCTCTTTCACTCTCACGTGTGTCTTTCCTGAGTCGCTCTCATCCGTAAACCTAGTGAACGTCCTCAGGAAACACAGGGTGTGTGTGTGTGTGTGTGTGTGCGCGCACAGATGAACCATTTCCCTTCTAGTCCCCAGGTCACCGTTAGGGTTTCCTCTCTCACAAACACACTGCAGGACCGTCACAACTCTTGACTGCAGTCAAGTGTGTGTGTGTGTGTGTTGGTCCGTCATCACATCTATAATGTCGCAGTAAGTTTTGCTTTTTTTTACATTTCGTCTACTTTCTCTTGTTGACAAATAACATGAACTTGTGGTTGATCTAGGCTACACTGCATATAGGACACCGCATAGCATATTGGGCTGGGTGTCACGTGGGGAAGTTAATCCATTTTGAGTCAGAAATACTTGTTTTCTCTAGCAGTGTTTTTATGTGGGATTCAGACATCTAGGTCTGTTGTAAACTGGTTGAACATTTTTGAATATTTTTTTGTGAATTATGATCTTAAAGCTAAACCTATATTATCACTTATTTTAGTTATACTTTATTTAGACATTTTACTAGCTGTAAGAAACTACGTCAACTTTTGACATTTAGTTGCAAAGTTACTTATACTTAAGTGTAAACCTTATTTTTATTGTTTATTTTTTTCTGGGGCAAGTTGTCAACGTGTTTTATATCTTGTAATTTTGTAGAATTTATATAAAGTAATACTTTCATAATTTATTTTATTTAAATTTTTCATGATTCATAATTTTTACCATTTCTATTTTGCTGAAAAGTCAACTGTATAATACGGTGAGTGGAACTTTCCATTTTTTTATAAAACAGTAGTTTGTTGTTGTTGTTGTTGTTGCCAAGACTTTAAGGTTGTGATTATGTAGACATTTTCAAAAACAGACCCATCTTTAATATTCATTATAGTTAACCGTGTGACAACTAGCCCCAGTCTGCCCTCCATGTACAGTATGATGAAGGAAACTGTGTATTTTTGGTCTTATAACTGCTCATTTTAATTACATCTACATGTGTGTGAATATGTGGTTTAATGGACGTGTTTTGAAGCGTGTTGTGATGTATGACGTTGAAAATATTTAGGTTTGTGTGTGTGTTGGGTTCAGTTGTTTGAAAGACTTTGTAGGTTGTTGTTCCCTTATGCATTCTTCTTGTTTCTGCTCTCCTCTTATAATCATAAATCTAACTTTGATCCATAACAGTAATGTTGTTTGCTGTCATTGTAGAATGTTTGAATCAAGTTACAGCATTTGGAATTTAAAATTTTACCAATTAAATCAATTTTAAATTCTGAAAAAAATTCTAAAAAGTCAAGCCACATTTATTTCTATAGTGCTTTATGCAGTGCAGAATGTTTCAAAGCAGCTTCACAGAACCCACTGCAAATAATGATGTTCTTTCTCTGTGTTTCTGCCTCATTTTCCAGCACAAATATCTCAACATTCTTAAATCAAGATTCATTTACTAGCTGAAGATATTAAATCTTGTTTACTGAAAAATATATATGAAATTAAGTGAGTTTGTGCTTAAAACAAGAACAAATATCTGAACATTTTGAACATTTGATCAGTACTCACTGTGTGTGTGTGTGTGTGTGTGTGTGTGTGTGTGTGTGTGTGTGTGTGTGTGTGTGTGTGTGTTTGTGTGTGTGTGTGTGTGTGTGTGTGAAACATGTTGAGGCCACCCAGCCTGTAAAAACCCCTTTTTATCTTGCCTGCTCTTTCTTTGTTTCTTTGTTGTTTTAATTTGCTCTGAGTGTGTGAACTTGTCTTTATTTGCTCACTTGCATGTTTGTGCGTGCGTGTGTGTGTGTCAGTGTGGATGTGTGTGTTCCCGAGGGTAATGCACTGTTGTAATTACTGGTTACTGTTCCTTTTCTCTGAACACAGTCTTGATTAAACTCAGTGTTAAATGAAAGTGCTCTGGCATTCTGATCAGGTAACGACATGAATGAGCGTGTGTGTGTGTGTGTGTGTGTGTGTTATTCTCTTGAGTGCTATAAACATGCAAAGACGGATCTTTGTGGAACATTGATCTATATGTCTCCTGATTTGATGGGCCACTCAAGAGGTTCTTGCACACGCACACATTTTCCCCCAATACCTCGCTGACATGCTGTAAAAAATGATGGGAACTCTTTACTTGAAGCCTTGATATATAATGCATTATAAAGATATTCATAATGTATATTATAATGCATTATATCTTTTCATAAATAATTGTAACCAATTAAGTTAAAATGCATTTTAATATATGATATTATATAATAGTTATCTAACAATTATAACTGTTGTTTTTATACTTCAATATTTCACGTTTAATTTGATGTGATACTTGCTGTTGTAATTGTTTGTGAAATTTACATGCAATTTCTAAGTGAAAATTGATTTTTCGGTGTACCGTCATAAATTGTGCGTGTGCGTGAGGGTTTTACGGATCTGAGGGTTTCGATCATAATGAGATTAAAGCCTGCAGGGAAACATTGATCACTGATATACTGGGACTGTGTTTTGGCTTCGATCTGTCAGTCAAAGAGAAGCCGTGTTTAATGATATTAAATGAAAATTCTGTCATTTATTCACTTTCATGTTAATTTTTGCAATCCTTTCTTTGCCACAATGACACAAAGAGACAACATGACCATTACTACTATCATAACACTATATATAGTCATGCAATGTTTTTGTGTAAGTCAAGTCAACTTTATTTCTATAGCACTTTATACAATACATCTTGTTCATAGTAATAATCAGGATTAGTAAAAAACGTATTAGTAAACATTGACTAAGATTATAAATGCTGTATAAGTATTGTTCATAGTTCATGTAACTAATATAGTTAACTAATGTTAACAAATGAAACCTTATTATAAAGTGTTACTGTTATTTTATATTAATCTATTGGCAAATTATTTAAGTATAAAACAAGAAAAAGTGCTACACTGCAAAAAAAAAAAAAAGATTTTTGTCCTGGTTTTCAGTACAAATATTCTGTAAACATTCTTAAATGAAGATATCAGAATAAAGTGACTTTACACTTAAAACCAGAAAAAAATTCAATTCAAATATTTTCTTTCTTGGTTTAAGCTTAAATTCACTTAATGAAAAAATAAAATAAAAAATAAACAAGACTTAATATCTTCAGTTATTTTCTTCTCAAGTAAATGTATCTTGATTTGAAAATGTTTAGATATTTGTACTGGGGAAACAATTTTTTTGTAGTGCATTTATTATGAATATTATTTCTTGCAACGCTTTTAATAACAAATTGAAACTGTCTGATGGAATGAATGTTGGAGCTGCAGTTAAAGTCCCACTCCGATCATATTTTGAGCTATTTTTAAACATTACCAGTGGTCTTTAAATTATGATTATGCCATTTTTAGCCAAAATCACAAAACCTGTGCCGTTTTCTGGGACTTCGCTTCAGCAGAGCGGCAGTAGCTCATTAGCAAATCGCCTCTGCGTTGTGGGCGGAGCCGTTGGCACGGAGACGCCCCTCCCCCTGCCCGTTGCTGAGAGCTCTGTCTCTCCCGCTAGCTTACACCCCCAATACCGGTGGGGCAACAGTATTATATACACGTTAATTATTATTATCCGAAGTTAATCAATGTTATCACCGATCACCGATCATTATTTCACTCCAAGACGTCGCGTGTGGAGAAGCCCAGTGGAGTTACTACGTCACAACTCCAGTCTATTTTAGCCGGCATTTTAGCGTCTGCTACTGATTCA
The DNA here is from genome assembly GCF_029890125.1 of Rhinichthys klamathensis goyatoka. Lineage (NCBI taxonomy): Eukaryota > Metazoa > Chordata > Actinopteri > Cypriniformes > Leuciscidae > Rhinichthys > Rhinichthys klamathensis. The sequence goes on from NW_026606622.1 coordinate 26,708, forward strand.
CAGCCATTTGAATGTAGAAATACTCAGAAATACAACTTTGAGCTGATTTTTCTCAAGATATGTCCTCTAACATCAGAAAAATGCCACAAGAACATGTTAACACCTAGAAAAACATTATTTTCATTGGAGTGGGTCTTTAAAGTCTCCTCAGAGATCAATAATCATTGTGTGCTGAAATGAGCTGTGGCTGAAACACATGATGATCTGATGTGCACATGGCTCTGGCCTGAGGTCAACATTAGAACGATTGCATGATCATGTTCTTTAGCAATTTCCTTTCGTCACATGAAGGTTGTGAAAAAAAAGAAGTTTTGTTCCTTGTCATTATGACTTTTTTATAGGAATGTTTGATCAGTACTCAGTGTGTGTGTGTGTGTGACCATTTTCTCAGATTCATTGCAGATAAAAGACTGAAATATAGACAGGAGAAATACTAATATCTCATTCATTTCTGGCAACCCTGACTGTTCCTCTTGCACTTGTGAGAACATTATTATTGTTGGTATATTTCCTCTTTCAGCATTCTTCTATGCTATGATTTTCCACTATTAAAACAACTCAAATAGTTTAATGTACAAACTTAATATTCAATATTAAGTTTGTACATTAAACTGTTTGAGTTGTTTTAACTGATTATGATTATGATTAACTGATTATGATTAACTGACAATAATTGTAAATAATTTCTTGCTTAGATGACATTCATAATCTCAGTATTCATATCATATTCCTAATCAGTATTTATGTCTTAATACCCAGTACAAATATACCATATTTACCATAAAAGCAAAAACAAATTTACAAAACTGCTTTTAAAAGATAAGAATATATCTGTAAACACACACACACACACACACACACACACACACACACACACACACACACACACACACACACACACACACACACACACACACACACACACACACACACACACACACACACACACACACACACACACACACACACACACACACACACACACACACATATACTGTATATATAATTAATTTTTATAATTTTTGTTGGTAAATGTTATTTACTTTAGGTTACAAGACATGAAATCATTCAAAATATGAATTGTTGTAGTGCTTTGCTTTTTTGCAGAATTGTGATGTTGATTAATCTTCTTTATTTACTAAATGGATAATTGTAAAAAAATAAATTAAATAAAATACTTTCTCTGTGATTAATAGAAATAATCGGCCTTTCCAGACACAAAATGGGGCTCTAGGACACCGAATGTTCTGCTGAAACCTGGAACTGAAATCATCAGAAGCTGTTTCATTTAAATTTACATTTAATCAATCAATCAGATGATTTTATCCTAATAGACTTACAATAGGGCAACAATATGCAAGTGCTCCGACGAGTCCCAGTTATTCCTGCACAGTACACGACACGTGGCAAGTTTGTTTTAATAAATAGATATAGCATAGCAAGTGTTAATACTGGATCAAGTGTTGCTGAAAAAGATGCGTCTTCATCAGTTTCTTGAATATGGCTAAAGTCTCAGCAGCTCAGGTTGAGTTACGCAGCTCATTTCTCCAGCATCTCTTTGAGATGGCACCACAAGACACCGTTCACTCGTAGAACAGAAGCTTCTGGAGACACATCGGTCTGACGTAGTGAGTTTAGGTATAGGGAGCAGAGCCAGTGGTTGTTCTGTAGGAAAACATCAGTGTATTGAATCTGATGCGAGCGGCTGTTGGCAACCAGTGCAAGTTTTTTAAGAGAGGAGTGACGTGCGTCTCTTCGGCTTGATAAAGAAACTCTTGCTGCAGCATCTGCATCAGTTGCAGAGGTTTGACAGTGATGCTGGAAGGAGAGAGCATTACAATAGTCCAGTCTGGAGAGAACAAGCGCTTGGACCAGGAGTTGTGTAGCTCTTGATAGGAAGAGCCTGATCCTCCTAATGTTGTATAAGGCAAATCTGCAGGTCTGTGAAGTTCAACTGATCATCAATCACAACTCCAAGGTTCCTGTCTGTCCTGGATGGAGTTATGGATGATGAACCCCAGCTGAATATAGAAATGTGGTGTAGTTTTGGGTTGACCGAAACCACGAGCAGTTCTATCTTCACAGGGCTTAGTTGAAGGTGATGGTCCTTCATCCAGTAAGAAATGTCTCAGGCAGGCTGAGATGCGAACAAGTACCATTGGATCATCTAGTTGGAATGAGAGGTAGTGTTGTGTGTCATCAGTGTAGCAGTGATAGGAAAAAACATGTTTCTGAATGGCAGATCCTAGTGATGACATGTAGATGGAGAAAAGAAGCGGTCCTAGCACTGAGCCCTGAGGCAGTCCAGTAGCTAGATGATAACAGTGATGGGATAAACCATGTTTCAGATTGACAGACCCTACTGATGACATATAGATGGAGAAGAGAAGCGGTCCCAGCACTGAGCCCTGAGGCACTCCAGTAGCTAGATGATAACAGTGATGGGATAAACCATGTTTCTGAATGACAGACCCTAGTGATGACATATAGATGGAGAAGAGAAGCAGTCCCAGCACTGAGCCCTGAGGCACTCCAGTAGCTAGATGATAACAGTGATGGGATAAACCATGTTTCTGAATGACAGATCCTAGTGATGACATGTAGATGGAGAAAAGAAGCGGTCCTAGCACTGAGCCCAGAGGCAGTCCAGTAGCTAGATGATAACAGTGATGGGATAAACCATGTTTCAGATTGACAGACCCTACTGATGACATATAGATGGAGAAGAGAAGCGGTCCTAGCACTGAGCCCTGAGGCAGTCCAGTAGCTAGATGATAACAGTGATGGGAAACAAACATGTTTCTGAATGAGAGACCCTAGTGATGACATGTAGATGGAGAAAAGAAGCGGTCCTAGCACTGAGCCCTGAGGCAGTCCAGTAGCTAGATGATAACAGTGATGGGATAAACCATGTTTCAGATTGACAGACACTACTGATGACATATAGATGGAGAAGAGAAGCAGTCCCAGCACTGAGCCCTGAGGCACTCCAGTAGCTAGATGATAACAGTGATGGGATAAACCATGTTTCTGAATGACAGATCCTAGTGATGACATGTAGATGGAGAACAGAAGCGGTCCCAGCACTGAGCCCTGAGGCACTCCAGTAGCTAGATGATAACAGTGATGGGAAAAACCATGTTTCTGAATGACAGATCCTAGAGAAGACATATAGATGGAGAAGAGAAGCGGTCCCAGCACTGAGCCCTGAGGCACTCCAGTGGCTAGATGATAACAGTGATGGGATAAACCATGTTTCTGAATGACAGATCCTAGTGATGACATATAGATGGAGAAGAGAAGCGGTCCCAGCACTGAGCCCTGAGGCACTCCAGTAGCTAGATGATAACAGTGATGGGATAAACCATGTTTCAGATTGACAGACCCTACTGATGACATATAGATGGAGAAGAGAAGCGGTCCCAGCACTGAGCCCTGAGGCACTCCAGTGGCTAGATGATAACAGTGATGGGAAAAACCATGTTTCTGAATGACAGACCCTACTGATGACATATAGATGGAGAAGAGAAGCGGTCCCAGCACTGAGCCCTGAGGCACTCCAGTAGCTAGATGATAACAGTGATGGGAAAAACCATGTTTCTGAATGACAGACCCTACTGATGACATATAGATGGAGAAGAGAAGCGGTCCCAGCACTGAGCCCTGAGGCACTCCAGTGGCTAGATGATAACAGTGATGGGAGAAACCATGTTTCTGAATGACAGACCCTAGTGATGACATGTAGATGGAGAAGAGAAGCGGTCCCAGCACTGAGCCCTGAGGCACTCCAGTAGCTAGATGATAACAGTGATGGGAAAAAAAAACATGTTTCTGAATGACAGACCCTAGTGATGACATGTAGATGGAGAAGAGAAGCGGTCCCAGCACTGAGCCCTGAGGCACTCTAGTAGCTAGATGATAACAGTGATGGGGAAAAAAAATGTTTCTGAATGACAGACCCTATTGATGACATGTAGATGGAGAACAGAAGGGGTCCCAGCACTGAGCCCTGAGGCACTCCAGTAGCTAGATGATAACAGTGATGGGAAAAAACATGTTTCTGAATGACAGACCCTAGTGATGACATGTAGATGGAGAAGAGAAGCGGTCCCAGCACTGAGCCCTGAGGCACTCCAGTAGCTAGATGATAACAGTGATGGGAAAAAAACATGTTTCTGAATGAGAGACCCTAGTGATGACATGTAGATGGAGAAGAGAAGCGGTCCCAGCACTGAGCCCTGAGGCACTCCAGTAGGTAGATGATAACAGTGATGGGAAAAAACATGTTTCTGAATGACAGACCCTAGTGATGACATGTAGATGGAGAAGAGAAGCGGTCCCAGCACTGAGCCCAGAGGCACTCCAGTAGCTAGATGATAACAGTGATGGGGAAAAAACAATGTTTCTGAATGACAGACCCTAGTGAGGACATGTAGATGGAGAAAAGAAGCGGTCCCAGCACTGAGCCCAGAGGTACTCCAGTGGCTAGATGATAACAGTGATGGGGAAAAACCATGTTTCTGAATGACAGACCCTAGTGATGACATGTAGATGAAGAAGAGAAGCGGTCCCAGCACTGAGCCCTGGGGCACTCCAGTAGCTAGATGATAGCAGTGATGGGAAAGCCATGGTTCTGAATGACAGATCCTAGTTGATGGCATGTAGATGGAGAAGAGAAGTGGTCACAGCACTGAGCCCTGGCCTGAGGCACTCCAGTAGCTAGATGTTGGGTCTTAGACACCTCACCCCTCCACGATTACGAGAGGAGTACCATCCTCAAAGAAGCATGAGAGTAAAGGCTGGAATACAGTACACGACTTTTGCTCAGATTTTTGCCCCAATTTGCGATCTGGGTGAGTTGGCAGTAGTTGCCGAATGTCTGTGCCAGTCTGCATAATTTTGTGTGTTCGGAGTTAAAAGAATTCACAGAAAATCAACAAGTGTATGATGGGCACAGACTCAGATTTTTTAGCCTTAGACTTTGATTCCATCCAGTCGGAGGACATCAAAACATGTTTGAAGTTTTGAGCCGATTTTAGAACACATATAGTGTATTGCTAATAAATACAGTACATAATACATTCATAATATGCTGACCAGACAATGAAAATCAAAGGTGCGAAGTCACAAACATCGTGAAAAAAATGGAGACGACTGACGAGATCGGGTAAAGAGAAAAAAAGAAGGAAAAACATACCATCCAGATCACGGATCACGAGCTTGGCGCTTTACAAGTGATCGTGTTGAGATATTAGGATATACTAGATGGAGCCGCAAGCTCGTGGATGCCATGCATGACATAAATGTGTCAGAAAACCCAGAATCTGCCGTTTGTTTAGTAATTGTTTGCAGCAGTTTCAATATTCCAAAAAATCACTGAAGAATGCGTCACTTGTTTCTGTTCAGTGTATTGTAGTGTAACGTTGTGTAGTGTATGATGCCCAGCTTTTCTCTCTAACCACTTACAAACTCAGCAAGTGTATGAACTGAAGCGTGCTGTTTATAAATCTGTTCAGATTTTAAGAGTCGTGTAGTGTAGTGCCTTAATACATCCAAATCCTCCTAAAAATTGTAAGCTGATCAGGGGGACGATAAACAACTACAAAATGGATTCTAATAGGGCTGGTGATGGTAATTGCATGCAATTTATAGAGTTATTGTCACACAGAGATGGTAAAGGATTAAGTTTCCATTCATTGGAGATGAGTAGATCAGGAGGATCAGTATCATCAGGAGTCAATGAGCAGGATTGAGGATTCTTAGGCCAGAAAGGTAATGTTCTAGAACACTGTGGCCAGGAACATGTTTAATAGGTATGGACTATATATGACAGATGATGACATGGGAGGAGGAGAGGACGCTGGCGTTGTTTGTTCGCCGCTTCTCCGTCCGAAAATCCTTGTGGCAACAATTGTTGCTATTTAACCAGGCTATACAGTATGTTTATTGACCAGCACTACTACGTCCAGTAAATATAACGAGTGCAAACTTTATGGATGTGTTTGTACGGATTTCGCCGATTCCAGCTGTTGTCAACTTACCAGTCTGCCTTCGCCCGGAGCTTTTCCTGTGTCTGTGCATCGCCTCCTACCATCGAGAGGTTCCTGACCAGGCTGTTGCTGAGGTCTGCGGGATTCTGTTGAGTCTGGCGGCTCTCCGCTCAGCACGGGCGCTGTGGCCGGACACCAGGCCGTTTTCCGCGAGTGGCACAATGTTTAAGTATTCCGTCACCCAACTGAGGAATTTTAACAACTGCAACGTTCCATCATGCATACCAGTTATTAATCAACTTGGATTGCTTCGCCGGCCGCGCTACACTCACAGGAGCTGCGGCAGAAAGTTTGTTTTCTCCCGTTCTGATCACGGCATTCCATCCCCCTGGTCTGGCGCACGCCCTGTCGCACTTCCAACACGTCATCAGGGCGCTACCCTTCCCAGAATAAGTAACGCTGGAGTTTCAACGGCAGCGCTGAGCACAGATCGGGAGGGAAAACGTGGAGTGGATTTCAGTCTACTCCGGCCAATACAGAGACACACTGCTCCATCTACCATCACGATTGAACTGTTCAATGCACAATCCATCACAAATAAATCCTGCCTTATACAGGAACATATTCTAGATAAATGTCTGGATTTGGTGTGCCTTACAGAAACCTGGCACAAACCAGATGTTTTCTCTGTTTTAAATGAGACCTGTCCTCCTGGTTACTGTTACCTACAGAAAGCCCGTAATACAGGGCGCGGCGGCGGTCTGGCTGTCATCCACCGAAGTGATCTGGGCCTGTCCCCCATCACCATGCCTGAGCCATCTTCTTTTGAATACCTCGCTTTTAAGTGCAAGCCTCCTCTCTCCACAACAATATTTCTCATTTATCGGCCACCCAGACCGAACCCGTCTTTCATCCCAGAAATGTCTAACCTTCTGACAACACTCTGTACTATGTCTGCCAATATCATAGTTCTTGGAGATATGAATATCCATGTCAACTCCCCCACCTGTCGTTTTGCAGCAGAATTCCTTCAATTAGTGGACTGTTTTAATCTAACTCAACTTGTCGATGTCCCCACTCACACTAGGGGACACACACTCGATCTGGTTATTACAAACTCTGACCATCTCAGCAATCTCCGGGTTTATGATCTGGGCATCTCTGACCACAAGGTCATTTCTATGATGATGTCTTCACCGTCCGCCCTCATCAAGCCTAAGCGCCAAATCTGCTTTAGAAATCTAAAAAACATCAACTCAGATTCATTGGCATCCGACCTTCAGCATCTTCTTTCTGTTAACTGCTCACCAGTCATGGAGCCTGTGGACTACTACAACAACACCCTCAAGAGCCTCCTAGATATCCACGCACCAGTAAAAACTAGAACAGTGACCTTCTCCCGAACAGCCCCCTGGTACACCAGTGAGCTACGGAAAATGAAGGCATCTGGGCGGGCCATTGAGCGGAGATATAAAGCCACTGGTCTCACTGTCCACCAACAAGCTTTTCGGAAACACCAAAAGAAATACTCTAAGTCGCTAATAAAGGCACGGTCATCATTCTACTCTAATATCATCAAAAACAGTCCCGGAAACTCAAAGCAGCTGTTCTCCACCATTAATCATCTTCTAAAACCACAGACCCACTCATCACGGAAAACACAGAAGAACACTGCAATAACTTACTGGACTTTTTCAAAACTAAAATAGATTCAATCCGCTCTTCCATTCATGGATCCTCAATCCAATCTGCCCCATCTGTACACTCACAGCTTGCAATCGCCCAGCCCCTGAAATGCTTTCCAGAAATCTCGAATAAGGAGGTAGAGATGATCATCAAAAGGATGAAAGCCACCACCTGTGCCCTGGACCCTTTTCCTACTACTCTTGTCAAAGCAAACTCCGTTATTCTAAGCCCTCTCATCACCACTGTAATAAACCAGTCTATCCTGTCCGGCATTGTTCCATCTGCTCTTAAAACCGCCATAATCAGACCTCTTCTGAAAAAACCCACTCTTGCTCCTGATATATTATCAAACTATAGGCCAATTTCAAATCTTCCGTTCATCTCAAAAGTCTTGGAAAAAGTTGTTGCCACTCATCTCCAGGACCACCTCAAAAACAACCACCTATTCGAAAAGTTCCAATCTGGTTTCCGCACAGCTCATAGTACAGAAACAGCGCTCGTCAGAGTCACAAATGACCTACGAATGGCAGCTGATGCTGGCTCACCTTCCCTTCTCATACTGCTCGACCTGTCCTCTGCTTTCGACACTGTGGACCATGGCATTCTACTCGACCGGCTGCATCAAACCACTGGACTTACTGAAATTTCCCTGGACTGGTTCAATTCATATCTGACGGACAGAAAAGAGTACATTTCGCTTGGAAAATCAAGGTCCCGGGAACACACAGTTACCTGCGGAGTACCTCAGGGGTCGGTTCTTGGCCCCATTCTCTTTATCATTTATATCTTGCCACTCGGACATGTCATCAGCCGCCATGGAGTGTCTTTTCACTGCTACGCCGACGACACACAACTGTACATGAAATCTGATCCACAACCAACTGCAGCACCGCAAACATCATCTCCGTCTCCAACACTCACTGCCTGTCTCGAGGAGATAAAGGTGTGGATGAAACAGAATTTTCTCCAACTAAACAGTTCCAAAACTGAAGCAATTCTCATTGGCACCTCACACCAAATTCAGTCATCCTCACTTTCCGGTATAACTATCTCTGGCCAAGACATCCCCCTTTCCACAACAGTTACCAATCTCGGTGTGAGATTTGATCCACAACTCACCTTTGAAGTCCATATCAAAAATCTCTGTAAGATCTCCTTTCATCATCTCAGAATCATCGCAAAACTCCGTTCTACGCTTACCTTAGCTGATGCTGAGAAACTGGTCCACGCCTTCGTCTCCTCTAGACTGGATTACTGTAACGCTCTTCTCATCGGGATCCCCAACAAGAGTCTGCAAAAGCTGCAGTACGTCCAGAACAGCGCTGCTAGGATCCTGATGAGAGTGTGAAAGTATGAACACATCACTCCCATCCTCCACACACTTCGCTGGCTTCCCGTGTCTGCTAGGATCGAATATAAGGTTTCACTTCTCACTCACCAATGCATCTATGGAAACGCACCCCCCTACCTGAAAGAACTACTTACCCCTGTTTCTACAGCACGATCCCTCCGATCACAAAACTCAAACCGCCTTTTAATACCTAAAACTAAACTCTGCACAATGGGCGATCGTGCTTTTTGCTCTGCCGCTCCCCGGATTTGGAATGCCCTCCCGGGCCATCTGAGGTCACCACAGACCATCAAGACTTTTAAAAAGGGACTAAAGACATTACTTTTTAGCAGATCTTATGGATTTTAAAAATGTCTAGATATTGTTCTTAGAATCAGACCTGTAGCACTTTGAGGTTTTTTCTTAAAATGTAAAGTGCTTTTACAAATAAAATTTATTATTATTATTATTATTATTAGTAGACCAGTACCTCCACCTCTTCCGGTCAGACAAGGGGTGTGTGAGAAAGTCATTCAGAACCATGAGGTTAAGACCTGAATGACTAGCAATAGATGTAATGAAATCAGCTTTGTTTACAGCAGAGACCAAGAGGAAATGAAAGTAATGTACTAGAGGACATAGGGAAAGTATGTAGGTCATTACGATTGCTTCGCCTCCAACGTGTGATGTGATTTACGAGTGTTAGTAATAGTAGGGATTTGGAAGCACATAGTAAAGCAAGGTCACAACAGATAACAGCAAGATATATAAAAGAGGAAGGAAAGAAAAAAGCAATGCATAAGGGCCATAAGATTCGCTGGTCTTTACACGATTCATCTTCAAACTAAAATTCACACTATCATTTTTTCATTCTGCCTATCATCCGGCCGTCCGGTCTATCGTTCTAAAATATTTATTAATTTTTTTGTATATTTTCTAGTGCAAATTGCCCAAAATAGGTACAGTCCTTGAAAAAAACATAGGTAACACTTTATTTTTACAGTGTCCTTGTTACATATGTTACATGTTACAATAACAGTAAATTATGCATATTTACGTGCAACTATAACCCTCAGCCAAATCCTAATCCTACCCTAACCCTATAGTAAGAACATGTAGTTGCTTAATATTACTCAGCACTTAAATATATAATTACACTGTAATAGAGACACCTTAAAATAAAGTTAACCAAACAATATTAAATGTAAAATATATTGTTTTTAATTTTCTGAAATAACTGTGCTACAACAAAGTGTGAAATTTCAAAGGCACATTTTTTTCTGGTTAATTCTTCAAATAAATGTGCCAAATTACAGAGAAATGTTGTTGTTGTTAAATATTTACACAAATAATAAATATGTGTAAATAGTAAATTGTCTGAGAGAAACCCAGAGGGTTTTAGGACCCTGATGAGCAACACAATCAGAAGCTTCCCCAGTCAAAAGAGAGAGAGAGAGGGGACAGAAGAGTGGTTGTGTGTGTGCTGTCAGTGTGTTCCCCGCTGAGGGCTCGAGCGCACACCTCTGTGAGACCCGACACGAGTGTGTGTGTGTGTGTGTGTGCGCGCGTGAGTGTGTATGTGTGTGCTGGTTTGTGCAGAGCTGTGACACACAGGAGGGAATGACATGAACGCTCATGAGAGGAAGCGAGGAAGAGACCTGTAAGAACACACTGCCAGCATGTGGACATGTTTACACACACACACACACACACACAGAAGAAGTGAAGCTCCAGAAGTGTGTGATAGAGTTGGACAGATGATCGCTCGAGTCTCGTTCTGATGCTTC
>NW_026606622.1:45000-62500 GCF_029890125.1 Rhinichthys klamathensis goyatoka
GTCTCCTCACCGCCAGCGATACGATTGATTGATTGCTTTATTATCCCCTTAGGGAAATTTTTGTTGCTTGTGTTGCAACATGCGTACATATAAGACCAACAATATACATGTAACAAATATACAGATTTATATATAAAAATTATAATCTTCACTGAGACCCGCTCAGTGAACACCGACACTACCTATCATTTAATAATTTTACTGCCTGTGGTTTCCAAGTCCTATCACTGCGGTGTCGTCCACAAACTTCAGGATGATGTTGTCCTTGTGGGAGGCGACACAGTCATAGGTGAACAGGGTGTAGAGAATGGGACTGAGTACACAGCCCTGTGGAGTACCAATGTTTGTCATGATTCTGGCTTGAAGGGCTGCCAGTCAGGAAATCTAGGAGCCAGTCACAGAGTGTGGGGTGCAGACCAAGTGTGGACAATTTATGAACGAGTTTATGGGGGATGACCGTGTTGAAGGCGGAACTGTAGTCGATGAAAAGTATCCTTAGGTATGAGTCCTTATTTTCCAGATGAGAGAGGGAATAGGGAATAGCAGCAGCAATGGCATCAGAGGTGGACCTATTGGGCCGGTAGGCATACTGCATTGGGTCAAGAGTGTCTGGTATGCTGTTCTGAATGTGGGCCAGCACCACTCTCTCGAAACACTTCATAATGATTGCCACTGGTCTATAATCATTCTTGCAGGTGGGTGTGCTCTTTTTAGACAAGGGGACAATGATTGTGGTCTTAAAGCACAAAGGAACGGTGCACTGGCTGAGGGAGAGGTTAAAAATGGAAGTGAAAACATCAACCAGCTCATTGGCACATGCTCTGAAGGCCCGCCCAGGGATGTTTTCTGATCCTGCTGCTTTGCGGGGGGTTGATCTTCCTCAGAGCTTTGAGTACCTGGATTGTTGAAACAGATAGTGGAGGGGAGGCGGGTTGGGTGGTCCATATATGCGTGGGCCCTCTTTCTGCAGTGTGGCTAGGGGCCTCAAAGCGGGTGAAAAATGCATCGTCCAGCCTGTCTGTTAAGGTGATGTTATTGGTGGTAGTCCTATAGTCTGTGATGTGCTGCAGGCCTTGCCACATCCGCCCTGAGTCAGCTGTGGAATAGAAGCTGTCCAGCTTCTCTCTGTACTGCCTCTTGGCCGCTGTGATAGTTTTCCTCAGTCCATACTTCGCAGCTTTGTACTCGGTCTCATTGCCTGACCTAAATGCAAGAGAGCGTGCACGCAGCATGTGACGTACCTGAGTGTTTATCCAGGGCTTCTGGTTTGGAAGCTTCCTCATTCTTATGGTGGGCACGATGTTATCGACACAAGTGCTGATGTACCCAGTCACATACTCAGCATAATCCTGTACACTGGCGGAAGAGTCCTCCAGGGTGGCTGCCGCCTCAAACACATCCCAACCTGTCAGGGCAAAACAGTCCTGCAAGGTGCTCTCAGTCTCTGGGGTACAGAGTTCAACCTGTTTGGTGACAGGGTGTTCTTGTTTCAATCTTTGTTTGTAAACAGGGTACAGGAACAAAGAGATGTGATCTGAATGTCCGAAGTGGGGACGGGGTGCAGCCCTGTATGCACCGCGTATATTACTGTAAACATGATCGAGAGTGTTCTTATCACGGGTGGTAAGATGTCCACATGCTGGTGGTATTTGGGGAAGACAGTCCGTAAGCTGCACTGGTTGAAGTCGCCTGCCACAATAAAAACAGCATCAGGATGGGTAGTTTCTAATGCGCTGATGACATCATGGAGTTTGCTGAGTGCTACCGTGGGATTAGCTCGCGAGGGGATGTAAACAGCGGCCAAAAACACAGCAGTAAATTCCCTCGGTAGATAATATGGACGACACTTCAGCAGTAAAAACTTCACCTCTGGAGAACAGTATTCATCAGCCGTCCGTATATCTCCACACCACGAGTTGTTGACAAATACACACACACCTCCCCCTTTAACCTTACCAGATGCTGCAGTTCGATCCCCTCGGTGAACAGAGTGAGTATGTAGCTTAATGGCGTCCTCTGCGACTTTATCTGAGAGCCAGGTCTCGGTAAAGATCAGGGCGCAGCACTCTCTGATTTCCCGTTGAGTTGTAATCCTGGCTCGTAGCTCGTCCAGTTTGTTTTCCAGGGACCGCACATTTGCTAGCAGTAGGCTAGGAAGCGGTGGTCGGCTAGCGCAAGCTTTTAGTCTAGCATGGAGCCCTCCCCTCTTGCCTCGCTTGCGTCGCTGTCTCCGCAGCGCTCTCCTGGGGTCAGCCAACTCACTCGAGCCCGATGCTCCGTAACCCCCGGGATGGTTTCGATGGTGGTTTCGGTAGTGACTCTGCGAGCGAACAATGGGTTGTAACTCCCGCGAAATAAAACTGGTAAAAACAATGTGTCGTGAGTTGGCGATGTCCAATAATGCCTTTCGGTTGTATGTTAACAGTGCCTGACATTTATGTACTGCAAAAAAAACAAGAAACACACAGAAAGGAAGAAAAAAACAACGTTTAACTGCGAAACAAGCAAACACGTCTGCCTCGGTGGGCGCCATGAGTTCAGGTAGGGAAAAAGTTCAGGTTTTAGAAGTGACTATATCTCAGCTGAGTTACAGTCAAACCAGTCCTGGTGATGTTTCCTGGCCAGCTGGCCAGTCAGCTGATTCCTCCGGGATCATTTTGAGGTTTTCAGCAAGGAGCCGTCGGAGGTTGTCTTTGGTGGTGATGCTGTTCAGTTTAGTTTCTTGTTTGGAGCTGTCCTCGGGCCACGGGAATACTCATGAGTAGTTTGGATCTGACCATGAGGTGATTAGTCCAGCACTCAGCTCCGTGCATGACACGGGTGGTGAGGACATCTTGTCTGTCCTTTTGACGGACTAGCACATAGTCAAGGAGATGCCAATGTTTTGAGCGGGGGTGCAGCCAGGTGGTCTTGAGCCTGCTTTTCATCTGGAAGATGGTGTTAGTAACACACACACACACACACACACACAGTTGTTTGTCACATTTTTTAATGATATACAAGGAAAAGTCCCATAAACCTTCTCACACACTAGTTGTTTTATGTTGTAAACTCGTGTCTGTGTGTGTGTGTGTGTCTTATGTATATGATTGTTTACTGTGTCCATGTGTGACACGATTCTCACTATTGTTCTGATCACAAAACACATTAATATGGATAGAGAGACATGATGAGAGAACAAACACAGATGATGTGGAAAATATTCTTCATCATCACCTTTTCCTCTCCTTTTCCCATTAGTGTGTTTTTCTCTCCATCCCGGACCTTCATATCCTCTGTTCATCCGTATCTCTGGGGATGTAATTACTTCTTATTCTTTTACACTCTTCCTTTCTCTCCATTACACTCTTTTTCTCTACGCTCTGTCGCTCGACATGTTGTAGCAATAATCTTACGCGAGTCTTTGAGAATTGATTCGGGTTTTCATTCAAGATTTAATTGTTTTACTGAAAGGTTTTTGCACAATTAAGAAAAATAACAAAAATTGCATTATTGCACAAAACAAATTCTGTTGCTCTGTCTTTCTTTCCAGCTTATATATATTTTGAAATCTTACGTGGGTCTTTGAGAATTGACTCAGGTTTTATATTCGGGTTTTAATTCAAGATTCAATTGTTTACTGAAAGGTTCTTGCGCAATCATGAGAAACAAAATAAATGTTGTCTTTCTTTCCAGCTTATTCTGAACGCATATTTTTGAAAGACAGTCCAATAATCAAACTTAGTAATGCATCTTTAATGCATTAACAATTTATGCTTTTAATGTTCAATTAAAAAAAAAAACACTTACACTTTCTGTATATATCGATCTCTCTAGAAATACCCTCATCTGTAGTAGTGATCGACCGATATATCGGCCAGCCGATATATCGGGCCGATATTTGCGGTTTTTACGTGTATCGGAATCGGCCGATACGCGGCTGCTGCGTTCGCCGATAGTTTTTTCCCGGCATTATTTATAGACAGGCGTCCACAGGCAGCTCTGTGCTGCTGGAGACGCTGCAGTTCACGTGCAGACCCTGCACTGCCCCTCCCCCACTAGCAGAGTGCAACCTGCGCTTCAAGATAACGGTAACTTTTAAACTTTCAAAGCATCTTTTAACTGTTTGACTGCTGAAATATTGTCAAACACTTTGAAAATGGAAACACGTTGCTCTATAACTGTTATGTGGTTGCAACTATATAGCTAAGCAAGTTTGTGGGTCCAAATGGAAAACGCGAATGACTAGTCTATAAAACTGCTTGCTTGCCATTGTATTTAGGGAGCTGCAAATAGCTGTAGGCTATCCGTTCAGTATGCATTAGGGCTGTCAATGAATATTCTAAATACGAATATATATTCGAATAGTTTAAAAAAAACTGAATTTTGAAGGTGAAAATTAATATTCGAATGTGGAAAAACATGCCCGGGGTAGCAGACTAACGTTACCACAGCACAGCTCGCTCGGAGCGCTCAGTGTCGGTTCTATGTACTGTGAAACTTCAATTAATGTATTTGTTTCAATCACTGAATGAAGCCTGCTATATACCTTAAATTGCTTGCACAAAACTCTTGATCAGCACTCAACATTTGTTTGTTGTTGTTCATTTAAACCGGTATGCGCGGAGAGCGTGAGGGTGAGTGCGAGAGAGAGAGAGAGAGAGAGAGAGAGAGAGAGAGAGAGAGAGAGAGAGAGAGTGCGCCTGCGAGTCCGGGCGAGCCAGAGTGAGCTCTGCGGTCTTGGCCATTAGTTGATTTACCGGTACTCGGTTTTTTTTGTAGTAATACGTTGTCAAATATGTATAAACTCAAATAAGCTACTTAATACTAGTAGTTATGTCTCTTTGTATTAATTTGTCCTGTTATTGACGTAATGCGCGTCATTGACCAAATGCACGACGATATGTTCAAATATGTTTTTTAGAGGGAATATACAAACGCCATTTGAGCAATTTTGACAGCCCTAGTATGCGTACGGTGGCTGTTACGAACACTGGTCATAGGATTAAGTAATTCCAACGTTGTTCCGTGCTTTTTGTGGGAGATTTATTCAGCGACCACCTGGCTGAGGTTTGGACGCGTGTGGTGTGTGTCTCCCTCGCCATCGCAGTGATATTAGAGACTAGACATGCTCATTTTATTTTATGTAGAAAAATTTAAACCATGGCAGTAAATAGTTCGTTACTTTTAAAATGAAGTACAGTGTGCACTGTGCACTTTATTATGCTGGTTGCTACTGTGTGCAATAGTGTAATTATTTTATTTATGCTTAAATATTTATTTTCAGCAGTGAACTTTTTTTTGTTCTACCTCATGTTTTTAATATTTGTTAAATATTGTTTATCTACTTGTTCTTGTTCTACCTCACATGTTTTTACTATTTGTTAAATATTGATTTTTTTACGTTAAATAAATGTTACTTTTATTAAATTGAGACCTGTAACATTTGTTAACATCATGTCATTTTTATGATGTAAATTGAGGGAGCAAAATGTATCGGCTCCAAATATCGGCTCAAGAAAATCGGCAGCCCGTATCGGTCATCGGCTAAGGCTGATGGGAAAAAAATCGGTATCGGTATCGGCACTAAAAAAATCCATATCGGTCGATCCCTAATCTGTAGTAAAATTACTGTGGTTTAAATATTTTTTTTTGTTTAATTGTTGCATTAAAACCTGTCCTGTAGTCACACTTAAAATGTTTGTGTAAAAATATAAATCCATCAATAATATTAAATATCAATAGTAAATATAATATAATAAAAATAAAAATAAATTCATATGAGAAGCAAAATTGTGACTTGTTTTTCAGGGAAAGTCTTATTTTTGTATTTATATTCTATATAAAATAAAATAAATATAGTAAAATGTATAAAAAATAATATATACAAATATTTTAGATAAAATATAGAAATTTAAATATAAAAAATATATTTTATTCATTTTTGGTTTATAATAGCAAAGCGATTCATCCTAACAAACAAACATGCTCAAAACACACACGTTATCTTGTTGTTTACATATTCTGACTGGAAAACAAGACAGAAACACTGATAAAGAAGGGTGTTTTTTATCATTCCTGCAGTATTTGCTCAGACTAAAGGATTGAATGAAATCAGTTGTTGTGATCAGAGAGTTTTGTGTGGATTATTGGTGTTTCATCAGGCTTTTGTTGTCTGATTATTCAGCAGATTGTTTATGATCCGCTGCCACATTTTCTGTCTCATTCCAGGGATGTCAGTGTGTGTTGATTAATCAGTCTGAGATTCAAACCCACAACCTTCTGCCGTCTGGAGTGTGTGCGTGTGTGTGTGTGTGTGTGTGTGTGTGTGTGTGTGTGTGTGTGTGTGTGTGTGTGTGTGAGAGAGAGAGAGAGTGTGTGAGAGAGAGAGTGTGTGAGAGAGTGTGCGTGAGAGTGTGTGTGTGTTTGGTAGTATGTAGTCTCCCTGAAACTCTTGACTTTTTGAGTGTCTCTGGTGCGTCTTCACAACCACAGATCTTAAACACACACACACACACACACACACACACACACACACACACACACACACACACACACACACACACACACACACACACACAGTGCCATCTGCTGCGTTCACTGTGCGCCAGGGAAACAGATCTGCCACACACACATACACACACACACACACACACAATGTTGACGTACTTTCTCTCATGGATAAAAGCAGAGAGAGATTTGCTTTCTTCAACAGAGAGATGTGAAGATAAAGATGATGAAGATACACACGTTGAATGTTACAGACGTCAGTAGAGTGACAAAACATTTATTTAGTGTGTGTATATGATGCAATTGTACTTAAATAAATGTATAATGCGTTAAGTTCTTTTATAATGCATTATACAGACATCCTTCAATATTTGTATGTAAATTTCCAAACGAATTATTATAAACACTAGGACAGACAGACTGAATCACACAAGAGAGAAAAACACAGAACACAATCAGACAGAGAGAGTTTAGCTGGTTTTCTTTGATGCATTGGTTTAATCGAGTGTGTTTTCTGCAGTGGCGTGGTTGTGTGTGTTCATTATGAACACAGTTTAGTAACTCTCTTGTGTTTTGTGGTCAATATCAGGATAAAGACTGTAATCACACACACAAATCACCTTCTTATTTTGTATTTCTTTTCTATTTCTGGCCGATGATCTCCAGGCTGTAACTGCGTTTGCTTTTCATGCTGTTGAGATCTGACTGACACTGAGGAAATATGGCTAATGTTGATCAGAGACAAAGCAAACAATCCATACGCTCTGGAAATCTGTGTGTGTGTGTGTGTGTGTGTGTGTGTGTGTGTGTGTGTGTGTGTGTGTGTGTGTGTGTGTGTGTGTGTGTGTGTGTGTGTGTGTGTTTTACTGCAAGCATGGAAATTAAAATGGCATTTAAAAACCATAAAACTTTTTCCACTGTTTGCCTTTAACTACTTTCGGTCTCTCCATCTGTCCATCCATCTCTCCATCTATCTATCTATCTATCTATCTATCTATCTATCTATCTATCTATCTATCTATCCATCTATCCATCTATCCATCTATCCATCTATCCATCTATCCATCTATCCGTCTATCCGTCTATCCGTCTATCCGTCTATCCGTCTGTCCGTCTGTCTATCTATCTGTCTGTCTCTCTTTTTGAACTTTATTGCTGTTCTGACCTGACTGACAGTAAAATCTCTAAGCAGTTTCACATAACCAGTCATTTTTTTTCTCAATCCCTTCACAGACATGTTTATTTATACACAATATATATATATATTATCGTATCGGGTTGAGGTCAGAACTCTGTGCAGGCCAGTTCAGTTCCTCCACACCAAACTCCTCATCCATGTCTTCATGGACCTGCTTTGTGCACTGGAGTGCAGTCATGCTGGAACAGGAACATCCCCAAACTCTTCCCACAAAGTTGGGAGCATGAAATTGTCCAAAATGTCTTGGTATGCTGAAGCATTAAGAGTTCCTTTCACTGGAACTAAGAGGCCAAGCCTGAAAAACAACCCCTGACCATAACCCCCCCCCCCCCCCCCCCCCCCCCTCTACCAAACAACCCCACACCATAACCCCCCCCTCCACCAAACAACCCCACACCGTAATCCCCCCTCCACCGAACAACCCCACACCGTAATCCCCCCCTCCACCAAACAACCCCACACCGTAATCCCCCCTCCACCGAACAACCCCACACCGTAATCCCCCCTCCACCAAACAACCCCACACCGTAATCCCCCCTCCACCGAACAACCCCACACCGTAATCCCCCCTCCACCAAACAACCCCACACCGTAATCCCCCCTCCACCAAACAACCCCACACCATAACCCCCCCCTCCACCAAACAACCCCTCACCATAACCCCCCCTCTACCAAACAACCCCACACCATAACCCCCCCTCCACCAAACAACCCCACACCATAACCCCCCCTCTACCAAACAACCCCACACCATAACCCCCCCTCCACCAAACAACCCCACACCATAATCCCCCCTCCACCACAACCCCACACCGTAATCCCCCCTCCACCGAACAACCCCTCACCATAACCCCCCCTCTACCAAACAACCCCACACCATAACCCCCCCTCCACCAAACAACCCCACACCATAATCCCCCCTCCACCACAACCCCACACCGTAATCCCCCCTCCACCGAACAACCCCACACCGTAATCCCCCCTCCACCAAACAACCCCACACCGTAATCCCCTCTCCACCAAACAACCCCACACCATAATCCCCCCTCCACCACAACCCCACACCGTAATCCCCCCTCCACCGAACAACCCCACACCGTAATCCCCCCTCCACCAAACAACCCCACACCATAACACCCCCTCCACCAAACAACCCCACACCGTAGTCCCCCCTCCACCAAACAACCCCACACCGTAGTCCCCCCTCCACCAAACAACCCCACACCGTAATCCCCCCTCCACCAAACAACCCCACACCGTAATCCCCCCTCCACCAAACAACCCCACACCGTAATCCCCCCTCCACCAAACAACCCCACACCGTAATCCCCCCTCCACCAAACAACCCCACACCGTAATCCCCCCTCCACCAAACAACCCCACACCGTAATCCCCCCTCCACCAAACAACCCCACACCGTAATCCCCCCTCCACCAAACAACCCCACACCGTAGTCCCCCCTCCACCAAACAACCCCACACCGTAGTCCCCCCTCCACCAAACAACCCACACCGAAATCCCCCCTCCACCAAACAACCCCACACCGTAATCCCCCCTCCACCAAACAACCCCACACCGTAATCCCCCCTCCACCAAACAACCCCACGCCGTAATCCCCCCTCCACCAAACAATCCCACGCCGTAATCCCCCCTCCACCAAACAACCCCACGCCGTAATCCCCCCTCCACCAAACAACCCCACGCCGTAATCCCCCCTCCACCAAACAACCCCACGCCGTAATCCCCCCTCCACCAAACAATCCCACGCCGTAATCCCCCCTCCACCAAACAATCCCACGCCGTAATCCCCCCTCCACCAAACAACCCCACGCCGTAATCCCCCCTCCACCAAACAACCCCACGCCGTAGTCCCCCCTCCACCAAACAACCCCACACCGTAGTCCCTCTCCACCAAACAACCCCACACCGTAGTCCCCCCTCCACCAAACAACCCCACACCGTAATCCCCCCTCCACCAAACAACCCCACACCGTAATTCCCCCTCCACCAAACAACCCCACACCATAACACCCCCTCCACCAAACAACCCCACACCGTAGTCCCCCCTCCACCAAACAACCCCACACCGTAGTCCCCCCTCCACCAAACAACCCCACACCGTAATCCCCCCTCCACCAAACAACCCCACACCGTAATCCCCCCTCCACCAAACAACCCCACACCGTAATCCCCCCTCCACCAAACAACCCCACACCGTAATCCCCCCTCCACCAAACAACCCCACAACGTAATCCCCCCTCCACCAAACAACCCCACGCCGTAGTCCCCCCTCCACCAAACAACCCCACGCCGTAGTCCCCCCTCCACCAAACAACCCCACACCGTAGTCCCCCCTCCACCAAACAACCCCACACCGTAATCCCCCCTCCACCAAACAACCCCACGCCGTAATCCCCCCTCCACCAAACAACCCCACGCCGTAGTCCCCCCTCCACCAAACAACCCCACGCCGTAGTCCCCCCTCCACCAAACAACCCCACGCCGTAGTCCCCCCTCCACCAAACAACCCCACGCCGTAATCCCCCCTCCACCAAACAACCCCACGCCGTAGTCCCCCCTCCACCAAACAACCCCACACCGTAATCCCCCCTCCACCAAACAACCCCACACCATAATCCCCCCTCCACCAAACAACCCCACACCGTAGTCCCCCCTCCACCAAACAACCCCACACCGTAATCCCCCCTCCACCAAACAACCCCACACCATAACCCCTCCTCCACCAAACAACCCCACACCATAACCCCTCCTCCACGAAACTTTACACTCCCGTTCTCCTGGAAACCGCCAAACCCAGACTCGTCCATCGAATTGGCAGACAGAGAAGCACGATACGTGTTTCGACCCAGTCTTTCATAGGTGTGTGTAGAAGCGTCTGCATGCCTAGTGCTTGATTTATACAACTGTGGCCATGGAAGTGATTGGAACACCTGAACTCAATAATTTGGAGGGGTGTCCGAATACTTTTGGCAATATAGTGTAGATGTTTGCATCTGAAGTAAATAACGATTCTGATTTCTTTAGATCAACTTTTTATTTTATTGCATTAAATTCTAAATTAACACTAAAAAAAAGCGTTTTTTCGTTCAAACTCAACAGTATTAAAAAGAAAAAATAAACTGCAGAGCGAATTCAACCAATGAAACTCTTTCTTCATCTTAAACTGATGAAGCTGCGTATTCAGTTTTCAAGTTTATTAGCTCAACTGCTCCCTATTTCTGAAATAATTAGATTTTTTAAAGTGCAACAGCAGAAAACACTGATTAGTAATTCATAAAGGATAAACGGCAACAAAAAATCTGTTTTTTCCTCAAATGCTTAAAGCCTTTTTATATAATGCATTATTAAAATTCTTAATTATAATCAGTCATGTTCTTATGAATACAAGTAACTGCAGTTATAATAGATTACATTGCATATTCATTGTGACTAATAATTTATTCATTATATATTTATTTAGTAAAATACATATGATACAGAATATACATGAATATTAAATAAATGTATTAAATACTTTTATGATTCATTTATTTAAGTGTTTGCACAAAGTTTATGTAGTATCACATTTCTTTCAGCCAAATATATATATACATATGTGTGTATGTAAATATAAAATATAGCTATATGTATACATTTTTATGTTGTTTGTTGAACATTACTGTGTGTGTCCGTGTGTTTTTGTCAAAGGCTTTTAACTATTAGACTAGCCTTATTTTTAAGCAGCAGTTCGGTTTCGTTCTTTGTCTTGAACTAGCGAAGCTCGTTAGTGTTAATATTGTGTGTGTGTGTGTGTGTGTGTGTGTGTGTGTTCTTTGCTTTTTCTTCTTGTGTATTTCGTTTTTTAACTTGAAAAAACTCAAGCCTGATCTCGGAGGAAAAAGCAGCTTTTGAAATCTCATTTTTCCTTAATAGAGCGAGAGATTGGACAGAGTGCTCTTAATCAAACCTCTATTCAGAGGAGAAAGAAAAGCTGAGGTGAAGAGGTTTAAAAATGAACTGATTTCAATGCAATGGCATTTCTGAAAAAAACTTGTATGACTTTATATTCTTTCAAGTTATGAACTGATTATTTTTTTTGTTGGGTTCCAGCTATCTGAAACATTGAAACCCAATCAGATACAATCACACTGACCTTGAAGTTACTGCAAACTATTATTTTTAAGTTCGTTCATATGGGTTCAGAGCTGAGCTCAGGTGAAGACGTGTATCTGGAAAGGTTAAATAAGAGTGATTCGATACCATCTAGCACACACCTCAATATGAACAAAAGACACAAAGGACTTTACTCCAAAAACAACCGCAAATATAAACAAAGAACAATAATCTTCTCTCGAAGGAAGTCTGGAGTAGTTGAACAAGCAGCTCAGATCCTTCCTGTTTGAAAATGTGTGTGTTCTTAAAGACGCCATATTATTGCCCTTTAAGTTTTGATATTGTTTTCAGGCTCTACTAGAACAGGTTTTCCTGCTTGAATGTTGATTATTTTCCTCATATTCTCCATTGTTGCGGCTCCTCTCTTCCCAGTCTGTCAGTAACGCTCTGTTTAGTTACGGTCTCTATGAAGCCCCTCCTTCTGAAAATCACACTGTGCTCTGATTGGTCGGCTGGAGCAGTGTGTTGTGATTGTTCGAGCGCTTTGAGTGTGTTTGGGAAATACCTCGCCCCTTACCATAACCGCCAGTTTCAACCATAGACTTAATAAAAATATGGGTTTAGTGTCTGTGACGTCACCCATAGTGTTTCTGAAAAGCGTTTTTGATGCTCAAAGTGGGCGGAGCCAGCGTCGCCATCTTGTGATTGGTCGAGCGCTTTGAGTGTGAAACGAAGAGGATAAACGAAAACGATATTATTCCCGGATAAACGAAAATGTGCGGTGAGGCGGATTAGCTGAGGTGACGTGATGCTAACACACAGCAGACAAACGGCTAGCAGTGACATCAGCGGCAACACACCTGTCACTCAAGTGGCCACGCCCTTAATTATGCAGAACTTTAAGGTGTAATATAATTTAAACGGATGAGTTATAAAAAAATTCACCCGCCTCACAGTCGTCATGAAGGGCAAAATTAGCTATATAGACCAAAACCACTTTTTGCACCAGACTGTAAACATGTTTTATTCTGCTGTAAAGTTGGCCATTTTAACATGCGGGTCTATGGGAGTGAGTCTCTTCTGCAGCCGGCCTCTAGTGGCCAGTGGAGGAACTGCAGGTTTAGTCTCTTCAGTGTCGGATTCAAGAGAGAAACTGGAAGGTTGTCGCTTGCTTTCAACACACTTCTAACTAACTCAACCAGGCCCCGCCCCTTTATTCTGCGTATGAATTATTATAATGAGGAATATTGTGGCGTGTTCGTTCCCGGAAGAAACTCACGACTACAATGGAGGCGTTTCAGGAGTTCAGAAACACTGACACTGATATAGAGAAGAACTTCCAGCAACATTACACACCAAAGACAGATGGAAAAAAGCATCATAGGTGCTCTTTAATGAAAGATTTCTCTTCAAAGCTTTTCTCAGCAGTCTATGTGTATTAATTGAGACATTTCTGGAACATTTCTCATGTTATTTATGTAGATTTATCCTGCATTTGCAAACATGTTTTTGGCAGACACTTACTTAGAGAAACTTAGAGCAGAAATAAGAGTAACAGATCGTTCAGACGAGCAGCGCTGCATGATATAGAATAATCTCAGAGATTAGTGTGAATCTGTTATTATATGAGCCGAGCATCAGTGTCAAAGATAGATAGATAGATGTAGATGTAGTGATCTTTTGCTCTTTTCTGTTCTGCTCTACTTATCTATGATTGATTACTCATGTCTGGTCCCTCACTAATGAAGAAGACTGACCCAGAAACACAGCCTCATGGGAGTTGTAGTCCACCTGACCCTTCAGTCGGCCTCATACTCAGAGCCAATTATTAGACTTTCATAGCCGAGTTATTGAGCCACGATGTGGTGATGAATCTGGTGACACACTTGACTCTCTGAGGATTCGACTGGCTCGTCATGTTCAGGATCTGTAATTGATTGTCTTGTGTGCCGGAGTCTCGCAGGGCCGGATTTACGTCATTGGAAAGTCCAAATTCTGAAATCAATGACGTCACTATCACAGAACGGCAGGCAAAAAACAATGGTAGATCCTTCACATAATTTACATTTATGCATAATTGACTTGCATTTAAGCTGCATTTAAGAAAAATATTGTTGACTTTATGTGCTCAGAATTTACATCCATCCAAACATTCACAAGTAATGATTATTTTAGTCAGTGTTCATTGAGTTTAACATTTTTAAAAGTGCCTGCTATTTCTGTGTACAACACACACCAGACATGACTCAGAACATTCTAAAACACTCGAGTCACGTGACTCGGAACATTCTAAAACACTCGAGTCACGTGACTCGGAACATTCTAAAACACTCGAGTCACGTGACTCGGAACATTCTAAAACACTCGAGTCACGTGACTCAGAACGTTCTAAAACTTTTAAAATTCTAAAAAGTTTTAAATGTTCTGAGTCATGTGACTCGAGAGTTTTAGAATGTTAGAGAGGTTTGGACTGAACATTTTAAAACCACATCAACATCTTTGGGGATCCTGGATCAACTTTCCAATCAACCAATCAGATTTGAGGGACAAGTTTACAGTTTATGTCAAGTTTAGACTTAGAACCAGGGTGAAGTACTTAAACATCAGTGTTATTCACCTTTCATTACCCTCTGATGTTAGGGAAGAGTTACGGGTAGGGTTAGGTTTAGGGGGAGGGATTGGGTAAGGACTACATTTTGGGACAGGAATGTTGATCCAGGATCAACAAAATATGTTTATCCAGGACCATGTCTTACTTGGCAAAATCACGGTGACCTATTGTAACTATAGCAACATATATGTTACGCTTGTTGGTTTAAAGTCTTTAGGTGTTCGACGAATAGATCACAGCTGTAAGAGTGTCAGAATTATGGTTGCTACGATGAAAGTTGGTGGACATCTCTCTCTCTCTCTCTCTCTCTCTCTCTCTCTCTCTCTCTCTCTCTCTCTCTCTCTCTCTCTCTCTCTCTCTCTCTCTCTCGTAAAGAGTGTTAACAGATGTAGTTTAACTGGTGTGGCGTTCAGGGGCTTGTTAAAGAATCGGTCCGTTTCTTCCGCTGAGATTTATGCACCGCTTAAATACATTAGCAAAAAAGAATCACCTCTGCTTTATGCTTTAAACAGCTCATATACTGTGTGATGCTTAATGTAGCAGTGAGTGAGTGAGTGTGTGTGTGTGTGAGTGTGTGTGTGTGAGTGTATTACTTGTATCGCAATAGCCTTGTTGCTGAAATGACTTTAAAAGTCTATAAACAAACCACAGTTTGGGTGTATTTATATATATCCTATTGTTTAATGGGTATTATACTGAATATTGTTTTTTTAGTTAATGATTGTTTAGTCCATCACGATTCTGAATATTTGGTTTAGTACCATTTTCCATGTGTCAAGGCGCTGCTATGTACTTGCTAGTGTGTGTTGTGTGCTGTGCTGTTGCTAACATTGCATTGCACTCTCAACTTTAACATTGCAAGAGGTTTGTGGACTAGTACTAGTGGAGATTGACTATCAATAATGAAAAAATTATAACTACTGACACACAAACACACAAACACACACACACACACACACACACACACACACACACACACACACACACACACACACACACACACACACACACACACACACACACACACACACACACACACACACACACACACACACAGCTGTATCTGCAGTGACAGGCACAAGCGTTCATGTAACTGGATTTGGCTGTTTTCCTTCATGCTGTGTTAAAGAGTGCCGTAAGATTCCCACTGGCGGGAGAAACGGAGCCAAAGGGGGAACGAGTAAAAATACCCACACAAAAGAAGACAGAAGCGCTCGCAGCATTAATCGCTGGTCTGTGAAAGAAGCTCCATTGAGCAGCTCGTCTCCGGAGGCTCGACACAACACACACTTTCTGCTGATGAGACTCTGAGTACAGAGAGACAGAACGAGCAACACTTCCTCGCCAGCTGCGCTAACTCTCTTACACAGAATATTCTAGTAGAACCCGAGGGTTCTTGACTCCGTTTTAAAGGGGGCCTATAATCCCTCTTTTTACCAGATGTAAAATAAGTCTCTGATGTCCCCAGAGTGTGTAGGTGAAGTTTTAGCTGAATATACCTCAGATATTTTTATATAGCACGTTAAAGGTGCTAAATGTAACTTTTCTTCTAAAATGAATCCTTTTTTTATTGCCTGTGTGTGAAGGGGTTGTAATCACACATTACAATGATCCTCTTGTCGGGTTTTGCTATTACCTCTGAAGGCCGGTATTCCTATTTCTATGTGAAGTCTCCGGGTCGGATTTACCGCGAAATCCATCGGATGTGCCGTGCATGCGCGCTCCCGAGCCTCTCTTCTTATATACAGTCTATGCGACGGCACTGCAGCTGACGACATGGAGTCTGATAACACCAAACACGACCTGCCTCCAGCACAACACACACTCCAACACAAACTCCACATAAATATACAAAACAAAACAAAAATGTATCTGCTGAAGCTCGTCAATCGGATCGACTTAGGACGAAAACACAGATCAACATCGGCAGAGCGTTTGAATTATGGAGAGACCTCTGCTATTTTTATTGTGATAAATTACAAGTTTTCAGATATGCTGAAATAAATAATGGTAAACTGTAATGAAATAGCAAGGTAAACTACAACATACATGAGACATGAAATGAATACAAAAGACTGTTCCAGGATAACAAAAAGTAGGTGCTTTAGGATGTAACTTTTATTTTATGTACTAGATCTACTTTCTAACGTCACTCATCCCACTACTATCATATTGTTTATAATACACATTTCCAGACACGTTCAGTACAGTAATGTTACTTCCTACGATCTTACTGTTACACTGAAATTGTTCAGTCTAGTCACTAACCGTTTTCGTTATCATATTATACATTCACCTATGTTGACATTGCTGATTGTGAAAGATACACGAATAGTTAGTGAAATGCCTTATGCTAGATAACACCACAAATGTAACATTATCATGGTACGAGCATGGAGCATTAGTTCAACGTCAAGCTGATAAAAGTAGCCTATTATTGTAATGTTGCAGTGGGAGTTTACATGAGTTTCCAGCATGTTGTGTGATGCTTTCTCTGGTGTGTTGAAAGTCTCAGTGTGGCCGGTACCATGAGTGCTCGCTCTTGTGTTCGAGCACGAGCACTCTTGTAAAAATTGGTTGGAATCTGAAACATCACCGATAGAGGCCGCTAAAAAATACATATAGCACCTTTAAAATTGTCACTTTTTAAGGGCGCGCAAAAACATGTTTTTGTGTGTGTCCCTTTAAATGCAAATGAGCTGCTGCTCCCAACACAGAGGGCAGAGCTTTAAGAGCTCCTGTGTGTGTGTGTGTGTGTGTGTGTGTGTGTGTGTGTGTGTGTGTGTGTGTGTGTGTGTGTGTGTGTGTGTGTGTGTGTGTGTTATAAGCTCCGATAACCTCACACACACGCACTGAACATTTCTAAAACGTTTTGCCTTTTATGTTCGAACTGGAGTCGAACAAAGATGGAGAGACTCAAGAAGAAGTGACAACATGTAAAAAGTGAAATCATAATCAACCACTCCTTAAAAGAACGGTTCTCCTTATATGTTCTATATAAGGAGAAATGTCTTAAATGATTGCATAATACTTTCATTTTTAATGGGTTATTAAAACATTTTTTAGTGATAAAGTATATTTACGAGCTG
>NW_026606622.1:67500-85000 GCF_029890125.1 Rhinichthys klamathensis goyatoka
ACACACACACACACACACACACACACACACACACACATG
Organism: Rhinichthys klamathensis goyatoka; assembly: GCF_029890125.1. Taxonomy (NCBI): domain Eukaryota; kingdom Metazoa; phylum Chordata; class Actinopteri; order Cypriniformes; family Leuciscidae; genus Rhinichthys; species Rhinichthys klamathensis. The sequence goes on from NW_026606622.1 coordinate 67,540, forward strand.
ATCTGAGGAGTTTTCCACTGCGTGTGCTGAGCTAACGATGGTCAGATGCAGGTCAGCACTGGTGTTTCCCTCAGGCAGTTTATAGGGCAGCTCTCACTGGGTCCTGATGTGCCGGGGCTTATGGGTAATGAAGTCCAGCCACCAGAGCCCTGATCTCCAGCAGGACCTGAGGAGCCTTCTCTGATTAAGGCTCTGAACACTCGTTCTCTTTCTTTCTTTCTTTCTTTCTTTCTTTCTTTCTTTCTTTCTTTCTTTCTTTCTTTCTTTCTTTCTTTCTTTCTTTCTTTCTTTCTTTCTTTCTTGCTTTCTTTTACGCTGTCTTTCTCTCTCTCTTTCTTTCATTGAGCCAGTCGTGTGTTTTTCTGCCCCGTGTCGTGTTTGTTCCTCAGGTATTTTGACCTCACGAATTACAGAGCTCAATCGCTCTCTTTCTCTCCTGTGTTTTTGTGTTAAGAACTGAAATAAACAGGTTTTATCCGCCGGGTGTTAATGGAGGACGGTGTGTTTTCTTTGAAGAGCTCTTGACTGGCAAACTAAATCAGCGGTGGAAATGTCACCGCTCTCCGGATGCCTGGACTCACATTTGGAGTGTGATAAACAGAATGCTTTTATCCTGCCGTCCAGATTAACAGGCTCTTCTCTCCTTTTTCTCTCGCCGTTTCTAAGTTTTTCTCGCCTCATGACTCATGGCATCGGCGCTGCTGTCGTCGTGACAACCGTATAACCGCATTGTTACCGTAGAGACGGCAGCTTTGCCCCCTCAGAGGGGATGGATAGAGAGTGTGTGTGTGTGTGTGTGTGTGTGTGTGTAGTGTAATTTCTAAGCTGCCGTCTGTGAACTAACATGCCATATGTGAGAGAAACTTGCAGACTGCTACATAATCCATGATTTAATCACAGAAAGCAAGAATGATAGTCCGACCTCCACATGCACAAATCAAACACATGCAAAAACATGTGATGGCACATTTAGCATGTAAGAAATCCAAAGGAGTAATTTTCTAATATAGTTGTTTGTAGTGCTTGAGAATTCTGTCATGCATGCATGAAAACCCTGACTGGTTTCATAGAGACGTAATGCTTTCACTGACACTGCTGCACTTCACTTCATTTGTGGAGGAATTTCACAATAAACATGATTAGAAAGCAGCTTCTGGAGGAATATTGCTGTACTGAACTCTCTGTGTCTTATGGAAGCTTGTTTCCGACACAGAATAGCATAATTAGGGCCCGAGCTCTAAGCGGCCGTTGTTTTCCTTATGTAAAATTGTATTTTTGCACTTTTGGGGCCCGTAACATGCCCAAAAAGATTAGACGTTTTTTTGTAAATGTTGAGTTTTCTGGCTCAACTAACTTGTAAACAGTGTTCAACTTATCCTTCGATCTCTCTCTGCCTGTGAGTGTGTGTGTGTTAGTGTGTGTGTGTGTGTGTTTACACTCATTTTAAATAACCTATGTTGCTGAGAACAGTGTTTTCGGACATAATGACTTGCTTTTATTAGGTATTGAATTTGGAGTTTAAAAGTGACCTATGATGTTCTATAACATGACATGCATCTAAAGTGAGATGATCTCATGGGTTTGGCGCTTGTGGTTCGTGATCATAGTGGCTCCAGCTGCTCTATTTCGAATCATATGTAATCTTTTTTTTTAAAGTGTGTTTGACAGAAAGACACAACAGCGTTTAAAATAGCTTTGGGAGTCAGAATTCAGGTCACACTGAAGCTGTGTGTGTGTGTGTGTGTGAGGTGAATAACAGCACATGGTTCTCCTAGAGAAATAAACTCGTAACAGGAGGCGACAGGAGAGCTCAGGTATTGTTACTGAGATGAGAAATAAACTCATGTTATCGCTGCGAACACACACACAGTCAGAGTGAATGAAACTCCTGCTGTCTGAGACTCAACACGGGGCTTCATCAAGTCTCTCGCTCCAGTCAAAACAGACTCAAAACAAGGAGCAAACTCTCTTTTTTATCTTTTATGGCAGATTTTCCTATTTTCAACACAAAATGTCGCTAAATGTTATAGAAATTGTAAACATAAAATAGGTTTTATGATTTACGTAGACATTTTTTTGACTCAGAAATTGCTTGTAAATTTCACAAAGAATTACGAATAAAAGGCAAGGAACATGAAATTTTGAAGCAAAAAGACTAAAATAGTATTTTCTTACTTCAATAATCTTTACATAGAAAAATCATTTTTACGGCGTGTAATAAAACAGTAAATTTACTTTAATGCAAGTTTGTTCTCTGATAACAAGCCTTAATTTTATCTTAGATCTTGTTTTTAGGACATTTATGTTTATTTTTACTGGATAACAAGACAGAATACTGATTCAGAAATGATTTTTAGCAGTTTATCCATCTAATATTCTTCCTCATCTGTTATTATTTCTGCATTTGACACACACACTCTCAGCATGTGTTGGACAAACGCATCACACCGAGAGAAGTGTAACAGCATGTTGAATAGATCGGACCGAGACGCTCGAGATGCTTGAGACTGAAGACACATCTTTCTCTGGTTTCCAGTCCGAATATCTAAAAATTCTTCAATCAAGATGCTTTTACTAAAGTAGTAAAACGCTATAAGGAATTATGTCTCGTTTTCTGAGGAAAAAATCTAGATGAAGTGAGTTTTTGCTTAAAACAAGAAAAATATCTGCCAATGGGTTGTTTCCGTTTGAATTAAGATTATTTTTCTGACCCCATTGGTAGATCATTTTCTTGTTTTAAGCAAAAACTCACTTCATCTAGATTTTTTCCTCAAAAAACAAGACATAGTATATTATAGCATTTTACTCATCCAGTAAATGCATCTTGATTAAAGAATTTTTAGATATTTGGACTGGAAACAAGACAAAATACTGTGTCATCTCGGTTTCTTTGAGTTTTCTGCTTTTGTTTACAAACCGATCATGTGCATTTCAGAGTTTTACTTTTTATGCTGTTTACTGTTTGGGAAAAGCCTTTAAACGCAGTCGAGGTAGTGTGTGTGTGTGTGTGTGTGTTATAAGTCCTCATCTTCGTCCTGAACGCCTCACGAGTATCTCTGGAATCTCTATTAGGTTTCATTTCCCTGCAGGCGAAGCCAAAGGCTCGGAAATTGCGTTGCTATCCACCTGTCATCTTCTCGTTACCGCGGCGACAGGCTCCCTGGTGATGGTTGCCGGGCTGCTAGTGGAGATTCGCTGCGCTGTCAGGATGCGTTTCTTCGGTCGCCACGGGAACAGAGCCGGAGGTGGCAGCACATATGTGTGTGTGTGTGTGGATCACAGAGCATGTTGGAATGTAACTGCAATATGTGTGTGTGTTTTAGTTCAATGATTTTGAACTGGTTTTGCTTCTGAGATTTTAAATGTTGTGTGCAAAAGTCATTATTTGACCTTAAAATCAAACTTTGAAATGATTATTGATTGGCTGATTAGTTCATTAACGTCAGTTCATGTTGAAATGAGAAATTCTCCATGTTTGAGTCTCTGGTTTTGGAATTTCTCTTGATGTTTTCAGTGTTTTATTGGTTTCCATGTTTGATCTCACGGTGTAAATCTGTGTTTAATGCAGGCTTTAGTTGGCCAGGCGTCGGTGAATCTGTGCAGAGATACTGTAGTTTGATTGGACACACGAGCAGCTAAAGATACGAGTTTTGCTCTTTTATGCTTAGATGCAATCATTATCTAGTTGTTTACCATTGTTTTCATCGTTTCTATCAGAACAGACCTTTTTAATTACAAATATCTTAAATCAGATCTGTTAGGAAAATTACTCACGATATTTAGCTTGTGCTTTACATCCAGAAGAGTCAGAAAACCCTTTGAATTGTTTATTTTTCAGATTGTTTTAAGCATAAACTCAATTAATGTTGATATATTTTTCTCCTTTAACTTCTGTGTCCATATTCGTCCCTCCTGTAAACTGTGGTTTTGATCAGATGTTCTCTGTAAAACTTCTGTCGTCTGAGTGGAAACTGGTCGTAACCTCATTTATTCTCACTCAGAATGACAGATGATGCTCCACCTGAGAGTGTTTGAAAGCCTCGGTCTCTTTATAAAGCTCTCGGGCGAGTGTGTGTGTGTGTGTGTGTGTGGAGATGTTCGAACTGACCCGAGTGTAGAAACATAATCCATCCGCACATCAACGCTTCTCTTCGACCCTGTGGGGGTTTCTGATTATGTAATGCAAAGTGTGCAGAGATTAAATGTGGAGAGGTGAGATACACAGGGTTTAAACAACAGCACACACACACACACACACACACACACACACACACACACACACACACACACACCGTTAGCTGCTTTCTCTGCTCTCTGTTAATGTTGAATCTGATTCCTGAAGCGGAAGCTCTTGATGATTCAAGTTTTCAGGGCTGTAAAACTCAAATGATGCATTTTATACTGCCGCTGTGTGTGTGTGTGTGTGTGTGTGTGAGTGTGTTTGAGAGATAGTGTGTGTGTGTGTGTGTGTGTTTATGGGGCACAGCATCTTAACCCCCCGCGTGCGCCTCAGAGTTTCAGCAGAAGTTTGTTCTTCTGTCGCAAGACAAAAAAAGCAAAGTGTGTGTTCTTCCTCCCACTGGTGAAATGAAAAGGAAACAGAAGTTCCCGCTGTCTTCCTCCGTCATCATTCTGCTCCGTATCCGTGGCAACCCCTCCTCCCTCATCCCTCGTTCTTATCGCCGCGCTGTTATACGAACAGAAAAGAGCTGAGAAATCATGGAGAGGGTTTTCAGAACGACTGTGACGTCACTCCATCAGGCCACCGGAGCAAACGCACACTCACACACACACACACACACACACAAACACACACACACACGCACGCACGCACGCACGCACGCACGCACGCACACACACACACACACACACACACACACACACACACACACACACACACACACACACACACACACACACACAAACACACTTAATCAGTCACTCACACACACACACACACACACGCACACACACACACACACATACACACACAAACACACTCACTCACTCACTCACTCACTCACTCACTCACTCACTCACTCACTCACTCACTCACTCACTCACTCACTCACACACACACACACACACACACACACACACACACACACGGGGGAATCGACAGTTTGTTGATTCTGTGTCCTGGGCTTTCAGTGACTCCACAGATTGCTGCTGTAGTTTGTCCTTCATGAGTTCCCCCTCATGTTCCTTCGCTTGATTATTTACAGCTTTAAAGACCTTGAGTTTTAGAAAGGCATGATATTCACACCATGATATCTTTCAATGCTTACGCTCATTGCCCAGTCGAGTAAAAGAATGATTCCTCCACAGACTCGACTAGCCGATCGCTGAGATTGATGGCCGCTCGTCTGCGTCTGTGTTTCGATGTGCCAGTATTAGCATGTGGAATGGCCGTTCTCCTTTGAGTGGAATATTTATGGAGCGAAGGGTCATATCTCCTGATTATGGAGGAGTTTATTTACATAGAATGTCATTTCTCTTTGAATATTGAATGAAAGATTTGCATAGCGATGTAAAGTGCCATCTGGAATCATCTTTGCTGATGCAAACACACACACACACACACACACACACACACACACACACACACACACACACCTGTGAACCTCCGCTGTTCGTTTCTTACAGGCTTTTTAACTTAGCAAAGGATTATGGGAAATGTAGTTCCCAAAGGACAACATGAATGTAGTTCACTTCTTTGAATCAGATTTAAATGCAGTTCTATTAGGAAAGTCTTTAACACACACACACTACCAGTCGACAGTGTATTTCCAGCATCATTACTCCAGTCTTCAGTGTCACATGATCCTTCAGAAATCACTCTAATATGAGGATCTGATGATCAAGAAACAGTTATGATTATTATCAGTGTTGAAACAGTCGTATAAAACATAATTTCAGGATTCTTTGATGAATATGAAGTTCAAGAGAACAGTGTTTATCTGAAGCAGAAGGATCATGTGACACTGAAGACTGGAGTAATGATGTTTTTGACTGGTAGTGTATATACCATTAGTATATTAAATATGGAACAGTGTCCTGGGGATGAGCTCTGTTTCCCAGGGGAAGTGCAGGTGCAGATGCTGCTTTCTCAGGCATTAATGCTCATAAATCGGAATGATAAACGTAACGCCGACAGGAATAAAGTGTGTGTCTGTGCTGTGAGAACATTTGTGACATTGATTGTGAGATTCATATTTGTGTATGTGAGAAGTGAGAGTAAAGCGGTTTGTGTGTGTGTGTGTGTGTGTGTGTGTGTGTGTGTGTGTGTGTGTGTGTGTGTCGTATTGAACAGGATTTCCTAACGCTCCATGTGCGGATATTCTCGTATTGTTTTGGGTCGTTCGCTCAGTGACATCAACAGGAAACACTGAGCTCACGCTGAGAGGAGCTGCATCCGTGTGTGTGTGTGTGTGTGTGTGTGTGTCTGTGTGTGTGCGTGTGCTTTTGTTTTTGTGATATATGAGGACACAAATGTGTATAATGACATGCATATTACACTGGTATTACAACTTACACGTGATATATGAGGACATTGCATGAGTCCTCATATTTCAAATAGCTTAAAAAACATAAAAAACAATGTTTTTTTTTAAATGTAAAAATGCAGCATGTCTCCTGTGATGGGTAGGTTTAGGGATAGGGGCAGTGTGTGTGTGTGTGTGTGTGTGTGTGTGTGTGTGTGTGTGTGTGTGTGTGTGTGTGTGTGTGTGATGGGCAGGTTTAGGGATAGGGGCAGTGTAGGGGGACAGAATATACAGTTTGTCCAGTATAAAAGTCATTACGCCTATGGAATGTCCTCATATATCACAAAAACACAGCTGTGTGTGTGTGTGTGTGTGTGTGTGTGTGTGTGTGTGTGTGTGTGTGTGTGTGTGTGTGTGTGTGTGTGTGAGTGAGTGAGTGAGTGTGTGTGTGTGTGTGTGTGTGTGTGTGTGTGTGTGTGTGTGTGTGTGTGTGTGTGTGTGTGTGTGTGTGTGTGTGAGTGAGTGAGTGAGTGTGTGAGTGTGTTTGTGTGTGTGTGTGTGTGTGTGTGTGTGTGTGTGTGTGTGTGTGTGTGTGTGTGTGATGGGTAGGTTTAGGGGTCGGGTTAGTGTGTGTGTGTGTGTTTGAGTAATTATATAGGCGTGTAGTTTTTTGTTAAGTAGTGGAGTTTTATTCTAAGTAAAGTTTTAATAATTGTATGTGCATGTGTGTAGTGTGTACACAAAACAAATTGGGTGTAGAAACAATTTTCATATTTAATTAAACGCGTTACTTGCATTTCTTGGTAATTCATTGTAAAAAGTTAGAGGGAATTTCTGAGTGAAAATTGTTTCAATAACATTATGAGCTTCTGTTGTTATAAACTATGACAGAGAGATTGATCATCAGAGAGACTGTAAATGATTGACAGGCAGAGAGTGCGTCTGATTGGCTGGCGTTCTGATTGGGGGCGGGCCGATCACAAAAATGTTATTAGTCTTGACAAACTATTTTTTGTTTTTCTGAAGAGTAAGACAGAGCTATATTAATGCGGGAACAGAGATGATGCGAGTCTTTAACTCTTGGACAGACAGGATGTTTAGTGTGTCCAGAACTGATCCCATCCAGAGAAGTAAATCACACAGCCAGACGTCCCAACAGGGTTTATTTCTTCAGTTGGGGATTTTTGCACCACAAATCTTGTTTTTTTTTACCCGATTGGCTGATATTTGTCCTTGTTTTAAGCATAAACTCACTTCATTTTTATACTTTTTTTTTTTTTTTTGCTTCGTCTCCAGTAAATGTATCTTAAGATACATTTTAAGAATGTTTAGATATTTGTGCTGGAAAACAAGACAGAAACACTGAGGAAGAAAGTCAATTCTTGCATTTTTCCTGCTTTCTTTTCTGGAGAACAGATTTAGTTTGGCTTCGTTCGTCTGAAGAGAAAAACAAAGGGAGCGTTGATATTCCTCAGGAGATTGTGGCTCGAGTTTCCCTGTGAAGCCCATGCTTATGAGTTATTGCTCCGTTTATACTTATTTATACTCATTTATACTTTAAGTAAGTATTACTATTCTATACATATATTTATAAAGACTCATTAAGACCTATACTGCATTATAAGAACAGTTATTACATTTATAGTTACTTATATAATTACTTATAAGTCATGCATTTGCTTTTTAAAGCGCATGTTAATAATCCATTATACACTGATTTATAAATGATCAAATATAAAATAGTTCCTGAGATAACTTGTTTGCTGCACCAGTTAGTTATCAGTTATATCTTTAATGGCTAATGTTCGCATTAGATATCATTTGTTAAAATCTACATCTCATCCATATGCATGGTATCGCTTAGCAGTTTGAGATTATACTTTAATAAATATTGTTCCAGTGTTTTACTAGTACATTAAAACAAAAAAAACAAAAAAATTTCAACTGTTTGTATTAATTTTAAATTAATTTGTATTATTATTGTTCATTAGTTACATTTACTAGTAAATAACTTCAAATGTATCATGAATATTCATGTTTTTTTCTTTAATTCCATCTTTGTTTTCACTTTCCTTAAAGCCATCAATGATGCATTTATAGAGTTAGTAACTGTATTATTTCGTCCTGTTGAATGGCGCCGATGAGCTGGCAGCCTGTAGCGTGCAGCTCTGTGTAGCATTGTGTTTTTAAGTGTTTGTTTTGTTTTAAAGTGCTTTTAAGTATTTTAATTTTTATTTATTTATTATTATTAGCGTCGGATTTATGAGGACAATTAATGAATGGATTGTTGACATGGACTTGATATCGGAAAAGTTTATGCGGGCAGAGGACTGTAACATTAGCCGAGGGACACCTGCTCTCGTATACACCCGGCGAGAACTACTAGACCTGGTACAAGGTTCAAAATTCGGGATTAAACATGATATCCCGAAGGAAATATTACGGAGGAGACACCGTGGAATTAGAGCTGGGGTGAAGAGAAATAACAAGGTTAGAGAAAGAGTGTGGAAAGAAACCTTTAAACCAGCCCTACCATCTATCACCATGGGAAATGTTTGCTGTTTGACCAACAAGCTCGAAGAACTAGAGACTCTTGTCAGGAGCCAGAAAATGTACCGGGAGAGTAGTCTGATATGTCTGACCGAGTCGTGGCTGACGGACAATATTCCTGATCTCTTGACCAGCTTTACCGGCTTCAGGACGATACGAGCGGATAGGAACGCCGAATCTAGCGGTAAGCACAAAGGAGGGGGGCTTATTTTGCTCATTAATAACAAGTGGTGTAATCCCAATCATGCTACTATTAAAGAACAGATATGTAACAAGGACATTGAACTATTGGCAGTGAGTTTAAGACCTTATTACCTGCCGAGGGAGTTCACAGTGGTGATCGCCGTTGTTGTTTATATCCCTCCATCTGCCAATGCGGAGGTGGCCTGCGACATAGTGCATTCTGTTGTCGCGCGACTCCAGGCGAAGTATACAGACGCGTTCATTTTTCTGTCTGGTGATTATAACCATGTATCCCTTTGTAAGACTCTGCCCACATTCAAGCAGTTTGTTGATTGTACAACACGGGGAGATAAGATCCTGGACCTCTTGTATGCTAACGTGAAAAATGCATACAAATGTGTTGCACTGCCCCCTCTTGGCCGATCTGACCATGATATGGTACATCTTTCTCCCTCCTACACGCCAGTTGTTAAAGGAGCACTTCACCCATTTCAACATTAATCTTTATTGAAAGTGGGTCATATATGTAGTCGAAATGTAAAAGAAATTTTGAATTTGGTGCCCTCTTGACCGAGAAAAGACAGAAAATAACTTTAGGGCGCATTTGTGTGTAAGACCACAACTCCCAGAATGCACCACGTTGCACAGCTCCGCAAGCCACTCCCACTAATCCAGAACAGCGCAAAGTCGCAAACATCAGAGAAATCACTTTTCCGTCTACTCTACGGGGCTAACGTTAGCTGCCAACAGAGTTAGAAATTCATTTCACACAAAATGTATAGTAAGTTGGCTGTGGCGAGCAGGACAAGGGACGTGAGAGCGGCGCGAGGCCGGTGGCGTGAGTGATAATGAACGACACCTGTGAGACGCACTGGTCTCTCTCGCGTCTCTCACCGAGGAGCGGACGCATAAAACGAGGAGCGACAGGGCAGATCGAGAGAGGAACAGGCCTGATTTTATGGTGTGTTTTGTTTCTGTTGTGTGTGGCCAGCAGTGCGGGGCTGCTGGCTTATACTTTTGTTTTGTATTTGTTTATTTTACTATTAAAATGTTTAAATGTTTGCCGATTCCCGTCTCATTCTTCCCACAACAACGAACCCCGTTACATTGGCAAACTCATTAGCGAATTAGCAGCTACTCCTCGTTTGTATTTCTTTCTATATGGTGAATTATTGCATGATACCTGGAATCTGCATATGGGGTGCGACACTAGGATGGTTCACATCACAACACAAACGTCCGTGTGCACAAAACTCCATGTCCGTGTCTGCCTCTGACATTTCTTCTAGAAGGAATTGGCATTTTAGAGATTCTTTGCAGCAGACAGACTCTAGCTCGGTGTCCATAGGCGCACAGTTACAGCACGAGCACCCCGGGCTTCTCGTCTGCGCCGGGCTGGTCTCCTGTGGCGGCCGCTGCCGCAGCCGCCGCCGCCTCTTGTTCCTCCATCAGCCTCAGCTGCTCTTCACTATATTGTGGCTCGTATAAATAGCCACGAACATCAGTTTCGAGCAAAAGATTTTCAAAATCCTCGTCTTCCATATCGTGTGTCGTAAATTCAGGCATTATGGTAAATCTAACTCCTTGAGCGCTTGTTAGCTTAGCTTGCTGTCTTCCAAGCAAGATGGCGGATTAATAGTTTAGTTTCTTCAGGTTTAGTCCCACCCACTGATCTGTAATAGGCCGGTGGGGTGAGTGGGTCCCACGCCCTTGAATAATAATAAGCTAAAGGCTGTAGTTTTCTTAATATGCAATGAAATTTATCTTCCGTCCTATCGTGACGCAAAATGACGATATTTACGTCACGATAGGACGGAAGTAAAACACTTAATTCCTTTTTTCTCCCATCTCAGAAAAAAAACAAGCAAAATTCCACCATCATTATAATATATGACAGGGTTTCTAACAATACAAACCTTAATGCAAATGGGTGAAGTGACCCTTTAAGAGGCAGCCTGTCATTAACAGAACACTAAAATACTGGTCTCCTGAGAGAGAAGAAGCCTTAATGTGCTGTTTTGAAGCAACATGCTGGGATGTTTTCTGTGAGGATTATGGGGATGACATTGATGGATTAACAGATTGCATCACTCATTATATTAAATTCTGTAATGATGACATCATGCCCTCCAGAGAAATTCGCTGTTTCCCCAATAACAAACCATGGGTAACTAGCAGTTTGAAGGTACTGTTAAATGAAAAGAAAAAGGCTTTCAGAGAGGGTGATAGGGAAAAGGTCAAAGAAATCCAAAGAGTACTGAGGGTGAAGATCAAGGAGGGGAAAGAAGCATACAGGTGCAAATTAGAAAAACAATTGCAGCAGGATGGAGTGAAGCAGGTCTGGGCTGGCATGAGAAAGATCACAGGTATGAAGCAGAAGGGGGGTTCGCTACTTGATGGTGACCAGGACCTGGCTGACGATCTGAACAGATTCTTTAATAGATTTGATAACCCAATGCCACATCAGCCTGCCACACCTGGTCTGCCGCTGCCTGGTGTTGTTTCCCTCCCCTCACTCATTCCATCCATGACATCATCCTCTCTTTCTTCCATCGGTGACATCATAACCTCCCAAAAGACCTCTCCCTTCCCCAACTCTCCTCTAACTGTACCGACGGTGTTACATCAATCTCAGGTCAAGGGAGAACTGGACCGTCTGAAGTCGGGAAAAGCAGTGGGGCCTGATGATATTGGGCCCAGACTGTTGAGGACATGTTCTACCCAGTTGAGTGGTATTTTTACATACCTGTTTAATCTAAGTCTACACCTACAAAAGGTCCCGAAACTGTGGAAAACATCTTGTTTGATTCCAATTCCAAAGAAGAGATATCCATCTAACCATAACGATTACAGACCTGTAGCACTCACCTCACATATCATGAAGACGTTCGAGAGACAGGTCCTCTCTTACATCAAGGCCTGTATGTCCAATTACGTGGATCCGTTGCAGTTTGCATATCAGTCTAACATGGGTGTGGATGATGCCCTTATCTACATGCTACAAAGAACTTATGCACATCTGGACACTCCTGATGCATCTGTGAGGTTCACGTTTTTCGACTTCTCAAGCGCCTTCAATACGATCCAGCCCCGACTGTTGTGTGAGAAGATGAGGAGGATGCAGCTGGATTCAGCATTGGTTCAGTGGTGTATGAACTACTTATCCAGTAGACCACAGTACGTGCGTCTGCAGAATAGTGTCTCTAACACTATTCTGAGTAATACGGGGGTGCCGCAAGGAACCGTGCTGGCCCCGTTACTGTTTACTATCTATACAGCAGATTTCCAGTACAATAGTGGCAGTTGCTTCCTCCAGAAATTTTCAGACGACACGGTCGTTGTTGGCCTAATTACAGGAGGTGAGGAGGAGGAGTACAGGAGAACTATTAAGGAGTTTGTTGGTTGGAGCGACCGCAACCATCTCCAACTTAACATCTTAAAAACAAAGGAGATGGTTGTGGATTTTAGGAGGAGGAGGAAGAAGACACCGTTAATCCCAATCGCCATCCAGGGCAGTGAAGTGGAGATGGTCTCCAGTCACAGATATCTCGGTGTGCAGCTTGATGATAAGCTGGACTGGAGGAGCCACATGGAGACAGTGTATAAGAAGGGTCAAAGCCGACTGTATTTTTTAAGAAGGCTAAGGTCATTTAACATCTGCCGTCCTCTACTGTGCAACGTCTATCAGACAGTGGTGGCAAGTGCTCTGTTCTTTGCTGTGGTGTGCTGGGGAGAGGGTGCTCGTATGGGAGATCTAAATCGAGTCAACAAATTGATAAAGAAAGCAGGCTCGGTTGTGGGGACTGAATTTGATATGATCCAGCACGTGGCTGAGAAAAGAATAATCTCTAAGCTAAAATCAATCATGGACAATACCTTACATCCAATCCATGCTCTTGGGGTGATCAACAAGAGCACCTTCAGCCATAGATTGATTGCACCAAAGTGCAAGTCTGAACGTACCAGGAAGTCCTTTGTACCAGCGGCCATCAGAATGTTTAATGTGTTATGAATATTCACATGTTACTGAATGTACTACATTAATTTTGTTATTGAATATTCTGTATTGAATATGCATCTATTACTGAATATTCTATATAGGTATTATTGTTTTTTTGTATTATGTTTTTGCTACTGAGTGTTAAAGCTGCCGTGACAATATAATTTCCTGCAAAGGATCAATAAAGTATCAACCATCAACCATCAACCATCTATCACTCATAAGTATTTACAACATGGCTATTAATAACAATATATTCACTTAGTTGACAGAAATAAATCTGAATTACTAAAAAGTCATTGTAACTATAATATAATAACATTATAGCAATGCATCTTTATAAATACATTCATGGAACCATACGACTATATTAATACTTCTAAATCAGTGTATAATGGATTATTGAAAAAGCAAATGCATGACTTATAAGTAATTGTAAAAATAAAATAAAAGTAACTACATCTGTTCTTATAATGCAGTTTAGGTCTTAATGAGTCTTTATAAATATATTTATAGAATAGTAATACTGACTTATAAATAAGTATAAATGGAGCAATAACTCATAAGTGTTCCAGCAGATCTGGTCCAGAGAGTGTGTGTATCTGCGAGTCTATCGCTGTGATTTATGATTCGCCAGCGAGACGTTTCCTCTCGGATCAGAGCAGAAATACTTCAGTGGATTTATGGATCTCAGCGTTTTCCACACGAGCATCTGCAAACACACCATCTGTTTATTTTCTCTCGTGTCTTTTGTCTGTTTGTGTATATCTGCAGTTTTTAAAGTGAATGCAGTGATGGCGTGTGTGTGAAGGCCAGCCGGACGCTTGCATCACTGTAGGATAATAGGATTTTCCATTTGCTTTCAAATTATTGCAGAAATTACACAAGTTTATGATTCTTACACGTTTGTTGATCTTCTTCACAACTTTTGAAGCCTGAATACACTGTCACATGACCTCAACATCATCACTGTCACATGACCTCAACATCATCACTGTCACATGACCTCAACATCATCACTGTCACATGACCTCAACATCATCACCAACAACACTTTCAGTCTTTACTTTAAAACATTCCCTGAGTAAGTGTGTGTGTGTGTATGTCTGTGTGTGTGAGTGTGAGTGTCTGTGTCTGTGTGTGTTACACTCCTAAATAAGGAGTAACAATAAAGGAGGAAATAAGGCGTTTAGACGGTCACAATAATTCTTTATTTTCTCAAGAAGTCTTTAACACGCCGCGACGCCACACTCGCTCGGTCCTGGCCAGGGATCGACAAGATAGAAAGGAACGCTCTCCAGAGGACGCCAAACAGGACGCTCTTAAAGGACGGCCACACCTGTCCGCCCGGTGCCACCAATCCGCCTGATTAGCTACTCCTCACAACTCAGCAGCACACCTGCAGGAGGAGCATACACACACCACACACACAGAGGAAAAGCACAGCCGTAACACCCCCCTGATCAACACAATCCTCCATTCTCGGCAGAGGAAAACAGTCTGGTTTTGTTACCGAATTTAGTTTCCTGTAATCCGTGCAAAAACGGAACGTGCCATCCGATTTCTTAACCAATAAACACGGCGAAGACCAGCTAGAACTGGAAGGTTCGGCTAACTTATTGTCCAACAAATATTGGACCTCCTTTTCTAAAACCTCTCGTTTATTAAGCGGAACTCTATAAAAACGTTGACGGACAGGAACGGCCTCGCCCACCTCAATATCGTGTTCTAACTCGGATGTTTGTGTGGGAACATCTGGAAACTCAAACAATAGACCGCTTAATTCCTGGCTCTGCGACACACTCAAATGTTTAAATTTAGATGACAAATTCTTCAGTGTTTCAGAATTATTTAATCGACCCTGCAACACGCAGTCATTAGGAGATTCTAACTCATCCACAGTCAGTGGTGTAGTCTACGTGATACGCAGGTATACGGCGTATACCCACTAGGAAATGTCAAAGATCTCCGTATACCCACTTTAAAAAGCGTGAGGATTCGTAACAACATCGTTTTGTGAAAGAACTTTCATTCATAAATTCACCCCGCCGTGACGTCTGTTTGCGCAGCGACACGGATCGAATCGCGGAATCCAGTCACAAATGTAACTTAGCCTACTGTAAAGCAGAACGTCACGCAATTTGGCCATTTTTGAATGAATAAATCAAAAGTAGGGATGTAAAATGAATCAAATCTCGATATCTAGAATAAACTGCATGTTCTGCGTGTTTCTGTAAATGAGCGCTCAGTGTGGTCTACTACACTAGCGCGCGGGACACGCGTGGTGTTTTCAGCGTCTATGAGGAGGACATGCACACATTTGAACTTCATTGCAGAGCCTTAATGAGAGTCACTTCACAAGAATTTGGGGGGGGGGGGGGGGGGCATTGTATATCACAGTATACTCACTACAAAAAACTAGACTACACCACTGGGTATACTCGCCATACCCTGGGTAACACACGACTGAGGAGCACTGTCCATCAGCCCCACAGAAGCACTGGAGCGGTCCACTACCGCCACAGGCACCACTAGTGCTGAAACGCGCCGGCTCCGTTGATGATACGGCTTAAGGAGATTCACATGACAAACTTGAGATCTCTTTCTTCGATTTGGCGTCAAAATCGTATAATTATCCATAGACCCGCAATTTATTACCTCATATGGTCCCATTTATTTAGCTTGGAACGGCAAATCTGCTAAAGGCAAAAGTGCAAGGACCTGATCTCCAACACTAAACTTACGATGCTCAACACAACGGTCAAACATTTTTCTCATCTTGCCCCCCTGAGTTTCTCAAATGTTTCCCCGCCAACTCCCCAGCCAATGAAAGTCGGCGACGAAACCCCAGTACGTAATCCGAGAAGTTTTCCGCTGGTTTTGAATCAATCCATTGATCACGTAAGACAGCTAATAACCCACGGACTTTGTGCGCAAAAACCAGATCGTTTGGACTAAAACCTAGACTCTGCTGTGTGACTTCCCTGGCTGCTAACATCAGCCACGGTAGCCCCTCGTCCCAGTCCCTCTGCATTTCCAAACAATAAGCTCTCAGTAACGACTTCAACGTAGAATGGAAATGCTCAAGTACTCCTTGACTCTGGGCATGGTACGCTGTTGCTAAGTTGTGTTTAATCCCTAGCTCGTGAAGTACTACAGCAAACATCTTCGAAGTAAAATTACTTCCTTGGTCCGATTGAATAATTTTGGGCAACCCAAAAATAGACATGAACTGCATAAGCGCTTTTACGATAGACTTTGTATTGATCGAGCGCAATGGATAAGCGGCTGGATAATGTGTAACTTGACACATCACTGTCAGCAGGTATTCATTTCCAGACTTTGAACGAGGAAGTGGACCAACGCAGTCAACAATAAGATGTTCGAACGGTTGACATGCAGCCGGAATCGGACGCAGAGGAGCTGGATTTAACGACCGGTTCGGCTTACCGGTCAGCTGACAAATATGGCAGGTCTTAATAAAACTGGCCACGTCCTTTTTAATATGTGGCCCGTAAAAATAACGATGTTTATAGTTAGCATGACCAGCAGAGAGTTAGCTTGACCAGCAGAGAGTTAGCTTGACCAGCAGGAGTTAGCTTGACCAGCAGGAGTTAGCATGACCAGCAGAGAGTTAGCATGACCAGCAGAGAGTTCTATCAAGGCTTCCAGATTCCTTCTCATCAATCACTCTCTGTAAGAGAAAAGGGTAAACAGACGTTAGTGAATGTCTGGGAGATCAAACACTCAACTGGTCTTTCTGCACTGGTGTTTATATGGCCCCAGTGATGAGTTGGTCAATGGCCGTCAGGTGTGTGTGTGTTGATTGCTGGTCAGCTGCTCTGTGTGTGTTGCCAGGGGCGACTGATGTCGGAACGATGGTAATCCGTCACTATATATATATATACATGTTAATGTATTTGGTCTTGGCGGAATAGATCTGATACACATGTAACATACATGAATGAACCCAGTAGCAGATCTATACAGGTGGAGCTGGGGAAGCTGGAGGGTAACAGCAACCAATCAGCTTGTGCTGTGTAGATAACGACATTATTACTACCAATCAGGTAAAGACCTATCAGCCTGCACCATTCAGAGTTTCATGCCAGAACTATGTAAATATCGAAATATCTATATCTATATATCTATATCTATATAATATGTGTGTGTTTGTACTGCAGGTTATTTCAGTGTCGTTAGAACTAAAAAAGAGAAACACTGTTTGCTTGTGTGTTTGTTT
>NW_026606622.1:87500-100000 GCF_029890125.1 Rhinichthys klamathensis goyatoka
TGAAGGTCCTGTCACACACACACGTCATGTCCTTCATCGCCATGGCAACTACACATTATATTCCCGCCTCGAAACGCTATTTTCACACCAGTGCAGAGACACAAACTTATGGAGGATTTCAATAGTTCGTTTTCTTTCTTTTATGCACTGCATGAACCTGAAGTTAAACACACACACACACACACACACGCTCACACGCATACTCACACACACACTCACTCACACACATACACACACACACACACACACACACACACACACACACACACACACGCTCACGCTCACACGCATACTCACACACATACTCACACACACACACACACACACACACACACACACACACACACACACACACACACACACACACACACACACACACACACACACACACACACACACGCTCACACGCATACTCACACACACACTCACTCACACACATACACACACACACACACACACACACACACGCTCACGCTCACACGCATACTCACACACATACTCACACACACACACACACACACACACACACACCAACTGACTCTATCTCACACACACGCTCACTCACGCTCACACACGCGCTCACTCACGCGCTCACTCACCCACACACACACACACACACACACGCATGCACGCGTACACACATACATCAGTGTTTGTAACATCAGACACAGTGTGACAGATGAAGAGAGACAGGTGTGTTTGTGTGTGTAATGGAAGTGTCACTCTGTCTTGTGCGTTTTTTAAAATGATGGCACACACACAAGTGTATATGTACATTTTAAATGAAAGCAAATGTCAGTCTATGACCCTTTGTGAGTTTGTGATGAAGAGAGACAGATGGAGAAATGCTTCTATGCTTTTTAATCTCTGTTTCTTGCTTATTTTAATCCAAAATTGGTTTCAGTTGGCTTTAATTCAAATTGTAATATTAGTTTGTCTTAATACTGGTGTGTTTATCATCTCTTAGAGTATTTATCTCGGTCTGTGTGTCCTTCAAACTAAAGGATATAGATTAAAGTTACTTATAACAGTATTATTTGTGTTTCAAAGTGATTTTCTGATTTCCATGTCCTTTGTTGTGCAGTACTGGTGGGTTTGCTTTAAGTTTAAGCTTTATTTGTCCGGCACAAAATAAGTCAGTGGCAAATTGTACATTGAAATACTTGTAGTGAGACATATATCAGATATGAGGGGAAGAGTGAGAAGAGATAATAAATAAGGAGAGAAATAATATTTATAATATAATATTGAATATAATAATAGTTACCTAATTTTTCATCATTTATTTGATGTCATCAGAAGTCAGTTATCATGTCAGTAGTGCAACTGTAGTTTATCATGTCAGTGGTCAGGCTGTAAGTGAATGACGTCAGTAGTGTGACTGTAGTTTATCATGTCAGTAGTGCAACTGTAGTTTATCATGTCAGTAGTGCAACTGTAGTTTAGCATGTCAGTAGTGTGACTGTAGTTTATCATGTCAGTAGTCAGACTGTAGTTTAGCATGTCAGTAGTGTGACTGTAGTTTATCATGTCAGTAGTGCGACTAGTTTATCATGTCAGTAGTGCAACTGTAGTTTATCATGTCAGTAGTGTGACTGTAGTTTATCATGTCAGTAGTGTGACTGTAGTTTATCATGTCAGTAGTGTGACTGTAGTTTATCATGTCAGTAGTGCGACTAGTTTATCATGTCAGTAGTGCAACTGTAGTTTATCATGTCAGTAGTCAGACTGTAGTTTAGCATGTCAGTAGTGTGACTGTAGTTTATCATGTCAGTAGTGTGACTGTAGTTTATCATGTCAGTAGTGTGACTGTAGTTTATCATGTCAGTAGTGCGACTAGTTTATCATGTCAGTAGTGCAACTGTAGTTTATCATGTCAGTAGTCAGACTGTAGTTTAGCATGTCAGTAGTGTGACTGTAGTTTATCATGTCAGTAGTGTGACTGTAGTTTATCATGTCAGTAGTGTGACTGTAGTTTATCATGGCAGTAGTGTGACTGTAGTTTATCATGGCAGTAGTGTGACTGTAGTTTATCATGTCAGTAGTGTGACTGTAGTTTATCATGTCAGTAGTGTGACTGTAGTTTATCATGGCAGTAGTGTGACTGTAGTTTATCATGTCAGTAGTGTGACTGTAGTTTATCATGTCAGTAGTGCAACTGTAGTTTAGCATGTCAGTAGTCAGACTGTAGTTTAGCATGTCAGTAGTGCGACTAGTTTATCATGTCAGTAGTGCAACTGTAGTTTATCATGTCAGTAGTGTGACTGTAGTTTATCATGTCAGTAGTGTGACTGTAGTTTATCATGTCAGTAGTGTGACTGTAGTTTATCATGTCAGTAGTGCGACTAGTTTATCATGTCAGTAGTGCAACTGTAGTTTATCATGTCAGTAGTCAGACTGTAGTTTAGCATGTCAGTAGTGTGACTGTAGTTTATCATGTCAGTAGTGTGACTGTAGTTTATCATGTCAGTAGTGTGACTGTAGTTTATCATGTCAGTAGTGCGACTAGTTTATCATGTCAGTAGTGCAACTGTAGTTTATCATGTCAGTAGTCAGACTGTAGTTTAGCATGTCAGTAGTGTGACTGTAGTTTATCATGTCAGTAGTGTGACTGTAGTTTATCATGTCAGTAGTGTGACTGTAGTTTATCATGGCAGTAGTCAGACTGTAGTTTAGCATGTCAGTAGTGTGACTGTAGTTTATCATGTCAGTAGTGTGACTGTAGTTTATCATGTCAGTAGTGTGACTGTAGTTTATCATGTCAGTAGTGCAACTATTTTATCATGTCAGTAGTGCAACTGTAGTTTATCATGTCAGTAGTCAGACTGTAGTTTAGCATGTCAGTAGTGTGACTGTAGTTTATCATGTCAGTAGTGTGACTGTAGTTTATCATGTCAGTAGTGTGACTGTAGTTTATCATGTCAGTAGTCAGACTGTAGTTTAGCATGTCAGTAGTGTGACTGTAGTTTATCATGTCAGTAGTGTGACTGTAGTTTATCATGTCAGTAGTGTGACTGTAGTTTATCATGTCAGTAGTGCGACTAGTTTATCATGTCAGTAGTGCAACTGTAGTTTATCATGTCAGTAGTCAGACTGTAGTTTAGGATGTCAGTAGTGTGACTGTAGTTTATCATGTCAGTAGTGTGACTGTAGTTTATCATGTCAGTAGTGTGACTGTAGTTTATCATGTCAGTAGTCAGACTGTAGTTTATCATGTCAGTAGTGTGACTGTAGTTTATCATGTCAGTAGTGTGACTGTAGTTTATCATGTCAGTAGTGCGACTAGTTTATCATGTCAGTAGTGCAACTGTAGTTTATCATGTCAGTAGTCAGACTGTAGTTTAGCATGTCAGTAGTGTGACTGTAGTTTATCATGTCAGTAGTGTGACTGTAGTTTATCATGTCAGTAGTGTGACTGTAGTTTATCATGTCAGTAGTGTGACTGTAGTTTATCATGTCAGTAGTGCAACTGTAGTTTATCATGTCAGTAGTCAGACTGTAGTTTAGCATGTCAGTAGTGTGACTGTAGTTTATCATGTCAGTAGTGTGACTGTAGTTTATCATGTCAGTAGTGTGACTGTAGTTTATCATGTCAGTAGTGCAATTGTAGTTTATCATGTCAGTAGTCAGGCTGTAAGTGAATGACGTCAGTAGTGTGACTGTAGTATATCATGTTAGTAGTCAGGCTGTACAAGAATGATGTCTGTTTTGTGGCTGTATTTTGGTCTGGCTGTATTCTACAGTGCATGTGTCTCCAGTGTTTCTATGGCGACTGGGGAGGCAGTGCTGTTGGAATAACAACCAGAACCTTTGAACACCGACCGGCCGCAGCGAACAACTTACAAACATCAACGTGAGTGAAACTACACCGTTAGAATAGAATAAATGCTGATGTATAAAACAAGTGAGAAAATCACAGACTCTGAACATATATGTGTCAAGTTAGTGATTGTTTTCATCATATTATTATATTATATATATATATTTAAAAAAAATCTAATAAACAAATCTTAAACAACTAAACTAAAGCTTTTGCAGTTTGCAAAATGAAAATTTGAATATGTACCATGCATGTAAACTAGGCTTGTTTGCTGTGTGCTTGTGTGTGTGTATTATTCTCATCTGAGTGTGTGGGTTGTGTAGGCACAAGAAACTGTGATTAGCACGCTCTCTCTCTCTCTCTCTCTCTCTCTCTCTCTCTCTCTCTCTCTCTGTCTATCTCTCTCATTCTTCTCTGTTCGTTAGGGTATAAAAATACATGCTGTTGTCAGGTGTTTTATGAGAAATGTTGCCCATGATTGGAGCAGCTGTAAGTCACAGATTATAGACGTGAAATATGATTCTGATGAAAAGCACTTTATGTTTTCTCTGAGCAATTACACACAAGCACATTTCCATGTTCTTGTCATTTTGCTTGGTCATTTTACAGGATAAAGGGAAAATACAGACTGTCCTGTGTGTGGTCACAGGTGTTATGTGATTGTCTGTGGTTGTTTTGTCTTTCCCTTGACATTTCTGTAATGTAAATGAGTTAGAAAAGGTTAATGAACCCAGCTGCACTTAATAATGGACCTCTCAAACACACACACACACATATTTACACTCCTGCATTACACATCAAGTGCAAGACAAATGTTAAACAGCTTTGCTGGTTTTCATCATCTCAGCGGTCGTAATCGTCCACTCACTGCTTTATTTGCATGTGTCTTGCAATTCCCTCTTCCACCCTTTCATCTTGTTGTCCGTTTCATCCTTTATTTCTCTCCTCCTCTGCCGGACTCCCCCTCACTCTCTCTCCGCAAACACTGTTAATCCTCCTCTTATGAAGGATTTTCTGCAGCAGGGAATCTGGCAACCCTACGCCCTTTAATTGTGAGTGCTGTTCTCAGATCAGCTTCGTTTTCTGACCTGCTTCAACTAAATGGCCACTTGAGTCTTGTGGAAATAATTTATTCTAGTTTTTTTTTTTTTTTCAGCTTGGTTACATTTTGCCGTTAAAGCCAGAACCATTACACTAGTGTAGTTGGAAATGCTTGAGAAAACAGTCATACTGTGTGTACTTAACATGTTCTTGTGTTAATGAGTCAAGAGTTTCCTTAAGATGTCATTAAACTATGTGTCATTATTAGGGTTATTATAGTTAAATACAACTAAAAACATAAAATATATTACCTTAAGTACAATAAAAAAATAATAATAATATTTTTTCAGCAAGTTGCATACAAATGTTTTCTCAATTTCATTTAGTTTAACTTGATGTACTAAAATAACTAAATTTAAAATGAATAAATACTATATGAACATTAAAATATTTGAATAAAAATGACAAACAAAATTAGTAAAACATGAAATGAAAATGGAAATGATAAAAATTCAAAATAACTCAAAATATTAATAAACGCTATAATAGTATCTTAGTTATACTAAAATAACAATGGTCATTATTAAGTAGCTATAACATATTAACTAACTAACCTGTACTGTTGCTGCTAATCTCTAGAAATAGTATTTAATAATTTTGTATTCATATGAAATATTAAAAAAATCGTTTTTATATTAATTTTTATATTTAATATTTACTATCTATTTCATATTTATTTAAATATTGATATTAGTTTGTATATTCATTTTTAGTTTCAGTATTGTACTACTAATGGTTTTGTGTTATGTTGAAGGTTGTTCCCTGTGCTGTGTTGTTCAATTAGCAATAAAAAAAATAAACAATTATAAAAAAAACATTTAAGACTGAAACGGAAGAAACAAAAAATGGTACTACTTACTTAAAATGTATTTATAAATTACATATAATATAAAAATATTTTTTAACATTTTGTTTGTACATTTTTACCTTTAATATTTATTTATACATTTCGTATGCTATTTAGACTATGTAGAATAATAATAATTGTCTATAAATAATTGTATTGTCTAATAAAAGCATTCATTTGAAATTAAATGATTATGTCTTTTTGCAGCCTGATGACAGATGCAGATTCAATGGGATGTTTATGGGACCCTCAGGCTTTTAGTATCGTATGAGTTTCATATTAAATTTAGTGTGAATCATGTTTCAATAACGTCTCATTGACAACGTGCGTTTGCTAAGAAAGAGAGTTAAAAATGAGACCAGCAAAGCAGAAAGAACGAGAGCCGATGTTTCTCACATCTCTCATGTTGTGCTTCAGAAATAGAAAAATAAGAAGTGAAAACCTTGGACCAAACTCACAGCGTTTCTAATGATCCCAGAGACTGACAGTAAATCCTGACGGTGACCTTCATCTTCCATCGCTCTGATTCACTGCTCACGTTCATTTATCATCAGTGAGTCACGGCATGTTTAATATGCTCAAATTAATCAGACCAATCAGACAAGCTCGAACCGGTTCACAAACATCATCTCATCAGAATCTACACAAGTGAAAATTCTCTTTCTGTTTTTAAAGTTAATTAGGAACGTTTGAACAGTAACTCATCGTGTTTTGTCGTTCAGGCAGAAATATTCACAGTTTGATGCATGAGCGTAATATATATGCTAATTTAATGTACATACATTGTATCATGTATGTGGAAATTGGAATTCAGTTTCATAATGTATTAATTCCCATTAATTCCCCAATGAGCATTTCAAACAGGTGTAGTAAAAATGTATGTTTCTTTCTTAGATATTGCATTATAAAGATATTAATTCTCTGATATATTGCATCCAGGACTTTCTGTTTTATTTCACATTGCATATACAATTTGGTGTAAAGGTGAAACTATAAATAATATATGAAGTATTATAATATAGAGATATATATTCAAATACTCTAATATTCTATTTATAATTAAGGTGTATAATATAATATAATATAATATAATACACTCACCTAAAGGATTATTAGGAACACCATACTAATACTGTGTTTGACCCCCTTTCGCCTTCAGAACTGCCTTAATTCTACGTGGCATTGATTCAACAAGGTGCTGAAAGCATTCTTTAGAAATGGTGGCCCATATTGATAGGATAGCATCTTGCAGTTGATGGAGATTTGTGGGATGCACATCCAGGGCACGAAGCTCCCGTTCCACCACATCCCAAAGATGCTCTATTGGGTTGAGATCTGGTGACTGTGGGGGCCATTTTAGTACAGTGAACTCATTGTCATGTTCAAGAAACCAATTTGAAATGATTCGAGCTTTGTGACATGGTGCATTATCCTGCTGGAAATAGCCATCAGAGGATGGGTACATGGTGGCCATAAAGGGATGGACATGGTCAGAAACAATGCTCAGGTAGGCCGTGGCATTTAAACGATGCCCAATTGGCACTAAGTGGCCTAAAGTGTGCCAAGAAAACATCCCCCACACCATTACACCACCACCACCAGCCTGCACAGTGGTAACAAGGTATGATGGATCCATGTTCTCATTCTGTTTACGCCAAATTCTCTACCATCTGAATGTCTCAACAGAAATCAGACTCATCAGACCAGGCAACATTTCTCCAGTCTTCAAGTGTCCAATTTTGGTGAGCTCTTGCAAATTGTAGCCTCTTTTTCCTATTTGTAGTGGAGATGAGTGGTACCCGGTGGGGTCTTCTGCTGTTATAGCCCATCCGCCTCAAGGTTGTGCGTGTTGTGGCTTCACAAATGCTTTGCTGCATATCTCGGTTGTAACGAGTGGTTATTTCAGTCAAAGTTGCTCTTCTATCAGCTTGAATCAGTCGGCCCATTCTCCTCTGACCTCTAGCATCAACAAGGCATTTTCGCCCACAGGACTGCTGCATACTGGATGTTTTTCCCTTTTCACACCATTCTTTGTAAACCCTAGAAATGGTTGTGCGTGAAAATCCCAGTAACTGAGCAGATTGTGAAATACTCAGACCGGCCCGTCGGGCACCAACAACCATGCCACGCTCAAAATTGCTTAAATCACCTTTCTTTCCCATTCTGACATTCAGTTTGGAGTTCAGGAGATTGTCTTGACCAGGACCACACCCCTAAATGCATTGAAGCAACTGCCATGTGATTGGTTGATTAGATAATTGCATTAATGAGAAATTGAACAGGTGTTCCTAATAATCCTTTAGGTGAGTGTATAATATAATATAATATAATATAATATAATATAATATAATATATTATTATAAGGCATTTGAACACATCATGGACCCTTGCATTATATTGACATGTTTCTAGTAAAGTGTTGGACTTCTCTCTGTCTCTCTAGCTGATATTTTAAGCATCAGGATTTATGAGGCACTGCTGTATTTAAATGTTAAAGGTCTCATTGTGCCCCTGGTTTTATTCTTTTGGTTCATTTGAAATGGTAAAATAACACAACTTGACCTCGGTCCCAGAGGACTTGTGGGTAATAAAGCTCTGAGACCACACACTGAGATCAGTGTCGTCTTAAACTCCCATCATGCTCTGCTGCCGAGAGATTTATCCTGATTCTGGAGGAGAGAAAAGTTATTTAGACCGTCAGACGCTGGATTAAAAAGACATGAGGGGTTTTATTCTAGAGAATATTTAAGTACAAACACTCAAGTACCACTCTTCATTTTTAGGATACACACTCAAGGCAAGACAGCACAGATGAATAGGGTATAAAACTTATAGATATCACCATATTTTCCCAGATTATTGATACCATTAAGTTTTACAAAATGTTTTTGGTTTTTACAAGTTTTCTTAAATTGTTTTGTTTAAAAAAGGCAATTCCTGAATCTGAACATTGGATAAAGTCAAGTTTTATTTGTTGACATATTAGAGATAAAGGTTTTTACTGAGGGGTTTTTGGATATCTCTTTTTATCAATGAAAAATTCCTAAATTTTTAGGAATAAAATGTTATAAAAATCAGGTGAATGATGTTATGAACAAACCCCTCAGTAAAATCCTTCAGGATATAGATATGAATAAAACTGTAAGTGTTGGTGTATATAAGTGCTGCTGAAGTGGAGGACAAAACTCATTTTTGAGAACATCTAATCTGCTAGAAGTTATTCAACATCTTAAGCCATTTTATTGTTCGCTTGACGTTCTCCCGCCACGTTTGTTAATTCGGGTCTGGGATGAGGTGGGATCTACGATCATGTCTATAGTGCATCAGAGCCTTGTAGAAGGTGTGGTCCCATCTTATTTTAAGCATGCTTTGGTGCAGCCTACTTTGAAAAAAACAAGTTTAGACCCATCAGAATTAAATAATTACTGACCAATTTCTAAACTGCCCATTCTGTCTAAGTTATTGGAGAAGGTTGTTCTTAATCAACTCTCAGCTTTTTTAAACGAAAACAGAAATTTTGATATATTTCAGTCCGGTTTTAGGTCTCAACACAGCACTGAAACTGCCCTTCTCAAAGTGACATGATCTGCTTCTGTCTGTAGACTCTGGGAATCGTGCGGTTTTTAGCGTGGCTTTTGACACTGTGGATCATGGAGTGCTTCTTGACGGTTTGAGGGAGTGGGGTGGGATTAGGGGGCTTGCTTTTAAGTGGTTCTCCTCCTATTTATATGGAAGATCTTTTGCAGTGGAGCCTGGAAGCTCTATTTCGTCTTCTCAGCCTATTTCCTCAGGGGTTCCTCAAGGTTCATGTCTTGGTCCTGTTTAATTTTCCCTCTATATATGCTCCCTCTGGGATTAATCTGCCAATAATATAATGTGTCTTACCATTGTTATGCTGAGGATATCCAGCTATATGTGCCCATGAGATGTAATGACGACTCCAACATTACAACATTAGGGCATGGTTGGCTGCTAATTTTCTGCAGCTCAATGAAGTGGTGATTTTTGGTCTCCCAAAGTTAGCCAAACAGCTTTCTTTACATCTTGACCCCTTAGCCACTAATGTCAACACCCAAGCGAGGAACCTTGGTGTAATCAGAGCTGAAATTTGACAAACAAGTCAATGCCGTGGTTAAAAGTAGTTTCTATCAATTGCGCAGCATCGCCAAATTGAAGAGAATTCTGTCTTTTAAGGACATGGAAACTGTCATTCATGCTTTTATTTAATCCAGATTGGATTATTGCAACTGGTTATATTTGGGATAGTCTAGAAAGTTGCTATCAAGGTTGCAGCTGGTGCAAAACGCAGCAGCCCGACTGTTGACAGGCACAGGGAAATGGTCTCGAGTTTCTCCGCTGCTGGCCTCTTTGCACTGGCGTCCTGTTGATTTTAGAGTCCAATATAAAGTTTTGACGATGGTTTTTAAAGGTTTGCATGGTCTTGGTCCGGAGTGTATAGCACGTCTGTTGCAGCATCATTATTCCGCTCGACCCCTAAGATCATCCCAGAGTTTGCTCTTACATATTCCCAAATCACAGTTGAAAACCAAAGGAGATCGTGCATTTTCTGTGGCAGCCTCACGTCTTTGAAATATTCTTCCACTGCAGATCAGATCCTGTGACTCGTTAATCTATGCTGAAAACACACCTCTATGCTGTGGGATACAGTTGCCCCTAGGGTTTGGGACACTGATCAGTGTTGTATATTGAGCCTTTGTTTTGTGTTGAGTAATGTGTGTTGAGTGTTTATTGAGTAATATTTAGACATGTACAGCACTGTGTTGTTTTTAAATGTCGATTGATTGAACACAGCTTTTAAAGATATGTATTGTAATGAAAATCTACAGTCGCAAACAGATAAAGTGCAATAAAAAGTGTATTTTGATGTTTTCTTTTCATAAGTCTGAAACAACACTTTATAAAAAAAAGCCAAATAGCCTAAAATCTAAAAATTCACCAGTGCATGAAAAACCTGTAGTGTCTTGCCTCAAGTACATGAACACGGCGATTACAGCTACACAAGCTCTATTTCACGTGCCGTTGCTTTTCAGAATGCTGCAAAAATGAGTGCAGATTCATAATGCAACGCACACTCAGCAAAGCTTCCTACAGCAGCATTAGTACTGTAAATAGTCTTCATCTTTGAGTGAGTGTGTGTGTGAGTGTGTGAGAGAGAGAGAGAGAGAGAGACACTGACACATGTATATAATGTTCCATTTCAGTTGTTACATGATTTCTGTATTATAATCTTTTTTCATTTATTATTGTTCCCTATTTATTTTATTTTGTTATTATTATTTTATTTATTTTTGCTATATATAGCCATGAATATATATATATATATATATATATATATCAAATATTGTCTTTTTTATTTAGTTGTATTATTATTATTGTCTGTACATAGACTTCACTAAATGTTCATGTTTCTAAATAATTTTCTGTTGTTTTAATGCTTTGGCAATACAAAATATATCTTTTTGTCATGCCAATAAAGCCTTCTGAATTAAACTGAATTTAATTGAGAGAGAGACAGAGAGAGAGAGAGAGAGAGAGAGAGAGAGAGAGAGAGAGAGAGAGAGAGAGAGAGAGAGAGAGAGAGAGAGAGAGAGAGAGAGAGGAAGAGTTGCACCTGTATCTGAAAATGTCTTCACCTCTTCTTCCAAACATATTTTTTTTCTATAATTAAGATTTTGATGTTGAATGCAAGCCCATTTTCGTTCTTTTGAATGGTCTGAAGATAATTGCTGATAATTATTTGTAATTATCTATAAAAAAACAGTCTGGGTTATTATAGTTAACTTAAACTAAAACTTAAACCATAAAAAAACATTTTTGTTGCTTTAAATAAAATAAATGTTAATTGACATACAAATATATATAAAAATTGTTTTACTTATTTTATTTCTTGTTATTATGTTATGCATCATTTTGATAAACAAGGTAAGTGTGTGTGTGTGTGTGTGTGTGTGTGTGTGTGTGTGTGTGTGTGTGTGTGTGTGTGTGTGTGTGTGTGTGTGTGTGTGTGTGTGTGTGTGTGTGTGTGTGTGTGTGTGTGTTTTTCAAAGCTCTCTGCTGTTCCCTCTTCAGAGAATTGAAAGTGGGATCAGCGCTGTGGGATTGATCTCTGCTTCCGTAAATGATGATCCAACAAGAGAGAGAAACTGCAGGGTGTCTCTGCTTCAACTCGAGTGTGTGTGTGTGTGTGTGTGTGTGAGAGAGAGAGAGAGATGGATCTGTTGAGAGAGGGAGAGTTGCACCTGCATCTTCACCTCTTCTTCCAAACATATTTTTTGTCCTGTTAATTGAGATTTTGATGTTGAGTCGAAACTCATTTTCTTTTTTCTCCCTCTTTTTTGGAATAATCTTAACATAATTGGTGATAATTATTTGTTATTATCTATAAAACTCAGCTGTAGTAAAGCCAACACACACACACACACACACACACACACACACACACACACACACACATACACACAAAATACTAATTGGTTGAGTGCAGTTTTCCTTTCATCAGTTCAGAGATGGAGAAATTCATTTATAGAGTTTGTTCACCTCTTCCATCCACTGAAGTTTTAAAACCAGTGATATTTTAGTATAATTTAGTATCACAACTTTTTTCTTTTTTTACTTTTCTGATTTTAATGATATATATTAATAAATGTTGAAATTAACTTTGACTTAGATTCATAAATGCTGGAGAAGTAGTTAGTTTATGTTAACTAATGA
>NW_026606622.1:105000-155000 GCF_029890125.1 Rhinichthys klamathensis goyatoka
TACACACATCTACAATAGACACATCGACAATACACACATCTACTATACACACATCTACAATACACACATCTACAATACACACATCTACAATACAGACATTGACAATACACACATCTACAATACAAACATCTACAATACAGACATTGACAATACACACATCTACAATACAAACATCTACAATACAGACATTGACAATACACACATCGACAATACAGACATCTACAATACACACATCTACAATACAGACATTGACAATACACACATCTACAATACAAACATCTACAATACAGACATTGACAATACACACATCTACAATACAAACATCTACAATACAGACATTGACAATACACACATCGACAATACAGACATCTACAATACACACATCTACAATACAGACATTGACAATACACACATCTACAATACACACATCGACAATACAGACATCGACAATACACACATCGACAATACACACATCTACAATACACACATCGACAATACACACATCTACAATACACACATCTACAATACACACATCGACAATACACACATCTACAATACACACATCTACAATACACACATCTACAATACAGACATTGACAATACACACATCTACAATACACACATCTACAATACACACATCTACAATACACACATCGACAATACACACATCTACAATACACACATCTACAATACACACATCTACAATACAGACATTGACAATACACACATCTACAATACACACATCTACAATACAGACATTGACAATACACACATCTACAATACACACATCTACAATACACACATCTACAATACAGACATTGACAATACACACATCTACAATACACACATCTACAATACAGACATTGACAATACACACATCTACAATACAGACATTGACAATACACACATCTACAATACACACATCGACAATACACACATCTACAATACACACATCTACAATACACACATCGACAATACACACATCTACAATACACACATCTACAATACACACATCTACAATACAGACATTGACAATACACACATCTACAATACAGACATTGACAATACACACATCTACAATACACACATCGACAATACAGACATCTACAATACACACATCTACAATACACACATCTACAATACACACATCTACAATACAGACATTGACAATACACACATCTACAATACACACATCTACAATACACACATCGACAATACACACATCTACAATACACACATCTACAATACACACATCGACAATACACACATCTACAATACACACATCTACAATACACACATCTACAATACAGACATTGACAATACACACATCTACAATACACACATCTACAATACAGACATCGACAATACACACATCTACAATACACACATCGACAATACACACATCTACAATACACACATCTACAATACACACATCTACAATACAGACATTGACAATACACACATCTACAATACAAACATCTACAATACAGACATTGACAATACACACATCTACAATACAGACATCGACAATACACACATCTACAATACACACATCTACAATACACACATCTACAATTGACAATACACACATCTACAATACAGACATTGACAATACACACTCTACAATACACACATCTACAATACACACATCTACAATACAGACATTGACAATACACACATCTACAATACACATCGACAATACAGACATTGACAATACACACATCTACAATACAGACATTGACAATACACACATCTACAATACACACATTTACAATACACACATCTACAATACACACATCTACAATACAGACATTGACAATACACACATCTACAATACACACATCGACAATACAGACATTGACAATACACACATCTACAATACACACATCTACAATACACACATCTACAATTGACAATACACACATCTACAATACAGACATTGACAATACACACTCTACAATACACACATCTACAATACACACATCTACAATACAGACATTGACAATACACACATCTACAATACACATCGACAATACAGACATTGACAATACACACATCTACAATACAGACATTGACAATACACACATCTACAATACACACATCTACAATACACACATCTACAATACAGACATTGACAATACACACATCTACAATACACACATCTACAATACACACATCGACAATACAGACATTGACAATACACACATCTACAATACAGACATTGACAATACACACATCTACAATACACACATTTACAATACACACATCTACAATACAGACATAGACCATACACACATACACACATCTACAATACACACATCGACATATACCATACACACATACACACATCTACAATACACACATCGACAATACAGACATTGACAATACACACATTTACAATACACACATCGACAATACAGACATCGACAATACACACATCGACAATACACACATCGACAATACACACATCTACAATACACACATCGACAATACACACATCGACAATAGTCACAACCACATGAATATATAAATAAATAGACTATGGATAGAGGTGACATCGCCTTCTCCAAACATGCAGACTGTCTATTACACACACACACTGCTTATTACACACACACACACACACACACTGCCTATTACACACACACTGCTTATTACACACACACACACACACACACACACACACACACACACACACACACACACACACACACACACACACACACACACACACACACACACACACACACACTGCCTATTACACACACACTGCTTATTACACACACACACACACACAAACACCCTGCTTATTACCCACACTCTGCTTATTACACACACACACACACACACACACACACACACACACACACACACACACACACACACACACACACACACACACACTCACTCACTCACTCTCACACACGCACACACACACACACACACACACACACACACACACACTTGCACACACACTTGCACACACACACACACACACACACTTGCACACACTTGCACACACACACACACACACACACTTGCACACACTTGCACACACACACACACACACACACACACACACACACACACACACACACACACACACACACACACTCACTCACTCACTCACTCACTCACTCACACACACACACACACACAAATAAAATGGAAACTTTTGTAATATTATAAATGTCTTCACTGTCACTTTTGATCAATTTAATGTTCTTGCTGAATGAAAATATAAAAGTAGAAATTTTTAATAATTAATTTCTTTCACAAAACAAAATAATTTGCAAGATTAAAATATGTAAATTTCACATTAAAAAGCTGAATACATGCAACATCTGAAAAACTGTTGTGTAAAACGCTCTTCTCCGGTCCTCAAATACATAAAACATCAGCCTTTATTACGGTAATAGTGTTTTTAAGTAAAGAAAACTGTATTTAAACTGTAAAGTGTTTGATTTGGGCTTTTCACAGTCATTTTACGGTTTAATCCTGTAAACCTCATTCATACAGTATTGATTTTATTTGTGCAGGTCTTCAAAAAGATCTTAAAATGTGATTTCTGAAATACGAGCAGAGCCCATGATCATTGACAGTATTTGACAGTATCATCAGATCAGATTTAGATGTTCAGTGTGTGTGCAGTGTGTGAGTAGATGTTCAGTGTGTGTACAGTGTGTGTGTAGATGTTCAGTGTGTGTACGGTGAGACAGGAGGGTCAAAACTCATTCAGATTCAGCAGAGGTTTGGGCTCCGATCTTCATCAGCATTCTGGATGTCTTCTGAGAGAAAATAGATTCTCCTGTAGGGTTTATTGATGTTGCATTTGCAGCGCTCTCAGGAGTGCTTTTGCTGGGAGTGCTGAGAAAACACACACACACACACACACACACACACACACACACACACACACACTGACGCAGTCATATCTGAGTGCTGTTTCTTTTATTGATTCTTTTCCAACAGCGATACACACACTCAAAGGACGCTTCAAACAGATGACAGCATTTCTCTCTCACACACTCACACACACACACACACACACACACACACACACACACACACACACACACACACACACACACACACACACACACACACACGCACACACACACACACACACACACACACGCACACACACACACACACACACACTCATTTCATTCTGCAATTCGGTTTCACACTTACAGTATGGAAGCCCCTTTCTTCCACATACAAAAATACAATCATGCTCTGGTAAGACATCAAAAGTGGAAATTATGAGACTAAATCATAATTATGAGATGAAAATCACTAAAAGTCATAATTATGGCAAACAAAGTCGAAATTACAACAAAAGTGGAAATTATATGACTTAATTTTTTTTTATCATGAAATACTAAATTGATATATGACATTAAAAAGTCACTCTTATGAAGCTGAAAGTATGACATATCAAGTATGAGTTTTTATCTCATAATTATGACCTTTTCTCTTAATTTTGGCTTTCTGTCAAAGTTATGACAGTATCATCACTTCAAATTTGTATCTCATAATTATGATTTAGTATGTCATAATTTCACACTTCTATCTCATAATGTTGTTAGTATATCATCATTTCAATTTTTTATCTCATAGTTATGACTGTCATAATTTTGACTTTTTATCTCATAGTAATGACAGTCCTAATTTTAAATTTGTATCTCACAATTATGATTTACTATGTCATAATTTCACATTTTTAATGATTTATACATCCAAGTTGATTGTACTTAAAAATTTAAGGCAGCAACTTTTTTCTTTTTTTAACAGTGTTAAAACAGTGTATTATTTCATGCATTCCCTGTGTGATTATGGCGTAGCAGCATGTTAAAAGTCAAACTGGGAATGAATATTGAGTCCATCAGTCCTGAAGAGCCGTATATAGAGCATCACTTGAGCCGTTCATGTAGCCAGAGGGGTTTAAAGCCCAATCATGTCCAAAACTTCCCCTGACATTTCTGACAAATGAACAAAAAATCTGTCGGGAAAGCTGTTCTCCCACGGCTGACGTTCGGCTGAGTCTCGTTAGGGCTTGACGACTCTACTCTGCTCTAATTAACCTCACGGTTGCCAGAGATTGAGTTTATGCAGATAATCCAGGCATGTTTATGAATGCAGATAATACAGGCGTGTTTATGAATGCAGATTATCCAGATGTGTTTATGAATGCAGATTATCCAGATGTGTTTATGAATGCAGATTATCCAGATGTGTTTATGAATGCAGATTATCCAGATGTGTTTATGAATGCCGATAATCCAGATGTGTTTATGAATGCAGATTATCCAGATGTGTGTATGAATGCAGATTATCCAGATGTGTTCATGAATGCAGATTATCCAGATGTGTGTATGAATGCAGATTATCCAGATGTGTTTATGAATGCAGATTATCCAGATGTGTTCATGAATGCAGATTATCCAGATGTGTTCATGAATGCAGATTATCCAGATGTGTGTATGAATGCAGATTATCCAGATGTGTTTATGAATGCAGATTATCCAGATGTGTTTATGAATGCAGATAATCCAGATGTGTTTATGAATGCAGATTATCCAGATGTGTTTATGAATGCAGATTATCCAGATGTGTTCATGAATGCAGATTATCCAGATGTGTTCATGAATGCAGATTATCCAGATGTGTGTATGAATGCAGATTATCCAGATGTGTTTATGAATGCAGATTATCCAGATGTGTTCATGAATGCAGATTATCCAAATGTGTGTATGAATGCAGATTATCCAGATGTGTGTATGAATGCAGATAATCCAGATGTGTTCATGAATGCAGATTATCCAGATGTGTTCATGAATGCAGATTATCCAGATGTGTTCATGAATGCAGATTATCCAGATGAATGAATGCAGATTATCCAGATGTGTTTATGAATGCAGATTATCCAGATGTGTTTATGAATGCAGATTATCCAGATGTGTTTATGAATGCAGATAATACAGGCATGTTTATGAATGCAGATTATCCAGATGTGTGTATGAATGCAGATTATCCAGATGTGTGTATGAATGCAGATTATCCAGATGTGTTTATGAATGCAGATAATCCAGATGTGTGTATGAATGCAGATAATCCAGATGTGTGTATGAATGCAGATAATCCAGATGTGTGTATGAATGCAGATAATCCAGATGTGTGTATGAATGCAGATAATCCAGATGTGTGTATGAATGCAGATAATACAGATGTGTGTATAAATGCATATTATCCAGATGTGTTTATGAATCCAGATTGTCCAGATGTGTTTATGAATGCAGATAATCCAGATTTGTGTATGAATGCAGATAATCCAGGCATGTTTATGAATGCAGATAATCCAGATGTGTATATGAATGCAGATAATCCAGATGTGTGTATGAATGCAGATAATCCAGATGTGTTTATGAATGCAGATAATACAGGCGTGTTTATGAATGCAGATTGTCCAGATGTGTGTATGAATGCAGATAATCCAGGCGTGTTTATGAATGCAGATAATCCAGATGTGTGTATGAATGCAGATAATCCAGATGTGTTTATGAATGCAGATTGTCCAGATGTGTGTTTGAATGCAGATAATCCTGATGTGTTTATGAATGCAGATAATCCAGATGTGTGTATAAATGCAGATTATCCAGATGTGTGTATGAATGCAGATAATCCAGAAGTGTGTATGAATGCAGATAATCCAGATGTGTTAATGAATGCAGATAATCCAGATGTGTGTATGAATGCAGATAATCCAGATGTGTGTATGAATGCAGATAATCCAGGCATGTTTATGAATGCAGATAATCCAGGCATGTTTATGAATGCAGATTATCCAGATGTGTGTATGAATGCAGATTATCCAGATGTGTGTATGAATGCAGATAATCCAGATGTGTTTATGAATGCAGATTGTCCAGATGTGTGTATGAATGCAGATAATCCAGGCATGTTTATGAATGCAGATAATCCAGATGTGTTTATGAATGCAGATTGTCCAGATGTGTGTATGAATGCAGATAATCCAGGCATGTTTATGAATGCAGATAATCCAGATGTGTTTATGAATGCAGATTGTCCAGATGTGTGTATGAATGCAGATTATCCAGATGTGTGTATGAATGCAGATAATCCAGGCATGTTTATGAATGCAGATAATCCAGGCATGTTTATGAATGCAGATTATCCAGATGTGTGTATGAATGCAGATAATCCAGATGTGTGTATGAATGCAGATAATCCAGATGTGTTTATGAATGCAGATTGTCCAGATGTGTGTATGAATGCAGATAATCCAGGCATGTTTATGAATGCAGATAATCCAGATGTGTTTATGAATGCAGATTGTCCAGATGTGTGTATGAATGCAGATAATCCAGGCATGTTTATGAATGCAGATAATCCAGATGTGTGTATGAATGCAGATAATCCAGATGTGTTTATGAATGCAGATTGTCCAGATGTGTGTATGAATGCAGATAATCCAGGCATGGTTATGAATGCAGATAATCCAGGCATGTTTATGAATGCAGATAATCCAGATGTGTTTATGAATGCAGATTGTCCAGATGTGTTTATGAATCTAGATAATCCAGATGTGTTTATGAATCCAGATAATCCAGGCATGTGTGAATAGCATTATGATGGATCGGGAATGTAATGACTCAAGTGGCTCTTGTCTGTGTGTGTGTGTGTGTGTGTGTGTGTGTGTTTGCAGGAGTGTGTGTTCGTGTACCTGTTGGAGGCGGAGTCTCGGCTGCGCTGTGAAGATCCGCCCCATGAGGTGCCGATGGAGGGGAAGCTCAGGTAAGGGGCGGGGCTTCTGCTAATCTGCTAATCACCTATGGGTGCATGTGGTAATATAGCGGTTTTATATATTAACTTTTTTATTTTTAATGTACAATTATAGCACTATATTTTACGTTGGCATTGAATTACAGAAAACTAGTTATAGTTATATCGTTTTTGTTAATATTTTGAACTATATTCAATTTTTTTCTCATTTTGTTGTCATTTTGTTTTTAAAATATGTCTGATTAGTTTTTTAAGTTTAATTTTTGTTTTATTTTATTTTATTAGTGAAATAAAATGTTTATTTCAGTTAATGTTTTTATTTCAAGTAATAAAAACTAAATCATAAGTATGTGATTAAAAAATTCTAAATTATGATATAAAAAGTCAGAATTATGAAAAATTAAATTGATATTTGAGATAAAATGTCAAATTTATGACTTAGACAGTTGATAGTATGACATACTAAATTTAAATTATGGCTTAAAAAGTCATAATTGTGACTTAAAATGTCGAAATGATGACATAAAAATTTACAATTATAACAAAAAGCAATAATTCTGAGATAAAAACTTGAAATGATTTTTTCTCATAATTATGACTTATACGTAATATTATATAATATATAATTATATATATTTGTTATAATTTTAACTTTTTAAACACTTTTATGAACACAATAGACAAGATAGATAAAATATGTAAGTACAAAATACACAGCAAGTTTGGAGGTGCATTTGAGGATGATTTGTGTGTTCTTCACACGAGTTCACTGTCAGTTTCAGCTCTTGTGTGTGCGTGCGTTTGTGTGTGTGTGTGTGTGTGTGTGTGTGTGTGTGTGTGTGACACTGGATGTTTTGTGTCAGTGTTTTATATGGTTTGCTGGTTGTTCTGAAGACAAATGAAGAGATTTTCTGATGTTGTGGTAGATTTGTCTCTCACCCCTGATGAACACACTGATTCCTGTTGTGTGAGAAATGTCAGAATGGAGCGCTCGCCTTTTCTCTCTTCTTTCTGAATAATGACACGTCAATCACATCTGACCTCTGACCTCTGCTCCCGTACCTCGTAACATTGTAAAAGTCAAAGCAGTTTCTTGTGTTTGTGTGCTCAAATTCCTATGGAAGCTTGTTTACGCCACGGAATATAAAAATAAAACTTTTTTTCTCACAATTGTAAGATTATATTAATGTTAGCATACTTCCTTTTTTCTCATTATTCTGGAAATTGAGTGCACTTTTGCACTTCACCATGGATCTTTTCCTTTCTGCTAATGGTTCTGATGTCAAGCTGTAAATCAAATCGAAAGCCCCCCTGAATTTAGATCCGCCCACTTCTCCCCCTCTCTAATTAATTGGCCGCTTGCAGTGATTGACAGTTATATTCCTGGTTGCCCAGGGAAACCAGATCCGAGTGTCAGCCGGTTTGAAAGTGCTGAGCATTACATCATATATATATATATAGAGAGAGAGCTGCAACTTATTAAACCGAAACGGCCACGCAATGACATTTCATGACAGTTCTGCTTAGAAAAACATCACATTTTCTATTGAGAATGTAAAAATTAAGTTATTTTTGCTGTTGCCTTCGGAGCTGGTCGCAGAAATGACACGCAGGAGCTTTAATAAAGCGGGACCGACAAACACACACACACACACACACTCACACTCACACACACACACACACGTTTACTTGGCTATCTGAATGGCGACTCTCCATAGACGTAATGGTTTTTATACTGTACAAACTGTATATTCTCGTATACTAACCCTAACCCTAAACCTACCCATCACACACACACACACACTTCTTAGCTGTCCATCGTGTTCGATGATGACGCTTGCTCCAGGGATTGGGGTTGGGCTGGGGTTCAGCAACCTTGCCGCTGGTGCCACTTCTCGTGAGCGTCGAGTCCGATCCTTGAGCCGCACACTCGTCCGCAGATGGAGCAGGGGAAACCAGATACCAGGGGGGTACCAGCCGCTCACTGGTGTCTCTTGATGCGCCTCTCGGATCGTCGGTCTTGGTTGGTTTGGTGTATTTGAGAGACAGCAGTGGCACAGGTGACCTGCCAGGCTGATCTGTCGAGTGCCAGTGATTCAAGCTGTGTGAGGGTGTTCGCTCGCTTTAGGAGGTCCCTGGTATAGTCCTTAAAATGCCACTTTTGTCCTCCAGCGGAGCACTTAGCGCCCATTAGTTGACTGTAGAGGACTTGGCGGGGCAGGCGGTGTTCAGGCATGCGTATGGTGTGCCCTACCCAACGCAGTTGTTTTTTGGCCACAGCTGATCCATACAGATTGAGTCAGTGTTGATGAGGATGACTGTATGGGGGATTCAATCTTTTCAGGACAAGCTGAGGATCTTCTGTAGGCAGCGGGTGTGGAAGGCCTCTAGGGTGATGATGTGCTGGCGGTATGGGGTCCATGACTCTGCCCCATAAAGCAGAGTGGAGAAACATACCGCCTTGTAAACATTGACCTTGTTACTAACCTTCAGGTTACAGTTTTCAAAAACCCTGCTGCGTAGGCGTCCAAAAGATGATGAGGCTTTATTTATCCGAGTGTGTATTTCTGTGTCAAGGGAGCTGCATGAGGACAAAGTGGAGTCGAGGTAGGTGAAGTGGTCCACTGTTTTAAGTGGAACACCATTTATGTGAAAACTGGGGGATATGGGGGCGGGGGTGGTGAGATGGGACATGATTTTGGTTTTTTGAGTGTTAACCTGTAGGCCAAAAGATTGGTAGTCAAGTCAAGTCAAGTCATCTTCATTTATATAGCGCTTTTAACAATGGAG
Source organism: Rhinichthys klamathensis goyatoka (assembly GCF_029890125.1). Lineage (NCBI taxonomy): Eukaryota > Metazoa > Chordata > Actinopteri > Cypriniformes > Leuciscidae > Rhinichthys > Rhinichthys klamathensis. Next base: position 115,597 of record NW_026606622.1, read on the forward strand.
ATTGTTTCAAAGCAGCTTTACAGAGATAAACATACAATTTACGGTAACAGAGATTGTTTTGGCTTTATAGCGATTTTGAATAATGTTATTTACTGAGGTCGATGAAGGCTACGTAAATGTCTTTGTGATGTTCTCGGCTCTTCTCCATCAGCTGCCTCAAGACAAAAAACATGTCTGTCGTGGATCTGTTCTTCCGGAAGTCACACTGCGTTTCCGGAATCACAGCTTCCGAGATGTGCTCAACCAGTCTGCTGAGCATGATCTTGGCCAGGACTTTCCCTGCGATGGAGAGGAGAAATATCCCGCAGCTGTTGCCGCAGACTGCTCTGTCTGCTTTCTGCTTGTAAATGACCACGATGTTAGCATCCTTCCAGTCCTGTGGGAGGGTCCCATGTTCCCAGATGTTTTGGATCAGGAGGTGCAGGTGACGCGTGAGGATGTATCTTCTGTGTTTGAAAACCTCTGCAGGGATTCCATCGGGTCCAGCACTTTTGTTGTTCTTCAGCCCAGCAATAGTTTGCCGAAGTTCTGGGTAAAGTGGTGGAGTGTCCAGGTGCATGGTTGGTGGAAGATCTTGCAGATTATCCAGGATATGTGGGTCAACAGGGTTGGTGTGGTTGAAGAAACTCTCAAAATGATTTACCCAATGGGCAAGAATCTCGTGGCTGTCCTTGAGGAGCGTGGACCCGTCAGCTGATCGGACTGGGGCAATCGCACGCTTCCTGGAGCAGTGAAGGTGGTTATATGGGTGGGAGATCCAGGGCAGGACAGGAGAGCTTTGTGGGCTTCATGCTTGGTTTTTAGAAGTGACTCTATCTCAGCTGAGTTACAGTCAAACCAGTCCTGCTGATGTTTCCTTGATTGACCGAGCGTCTCTGAGTCTGCGTTATGAATAGCCTGGCTCAAAGCTGGCCAGTCAGCTGATTCCTCCGGGATCATGTTGAGGTTTTTAGCAAGGAGCCGTCAGAGGTTGTCTTTGCTGGTGATGCTGTTCAGTTTAGTTTCTTGTTTGGAGCTGTCCTCGGGCCACAGGAATGCTCATGAGTAGTTTGGATCTGACCATGAGGTGATTAGTCCAGCACTCAGCTCCGTGCATGACACGGGTGGTGAGGACATCTTGTCTGTATTTTTGACGGACAATCACGTAGTCAAGGTGATGCCAATTTTTTGAGCGAGGGTGCAGCCAGGTGGTCTTGAGCCTGTTCTTCATCTGGAAGATGGTGTTAGTAATGACCAGCTGGTGCTCTGCACAGAGGGAGAGGAGTCTAAGCCCATTGCGGTTCATTTTCCCCACACCATGCTGGCCGATGACTTTACTTCATACCAGATGCTCCGTACTCACTCTAGCATTGAAATCTCCCTTGAGTATGAGCCTGTCCGTAGCCAGAGCTTTCTGTAGGATGGCATCAAGAGCTCTGTAGATATCCTCTTTAATGTTGTACTCGGCATCAAGAGTTGGAGCGTATGCACTGATGAGAGTGGCGAAGCGTTCCTTTGCCTAGGGAATGCACCATGTCATCAATCTTTCATTGATGCCGATAGGGGTTTCCGGAATGCGCTGCAGCAGTTTAGACTTCACAGCAAAGCCAACTCCATGATTACGACGAATGCCTTCGGGGACCCGCTTCCAGAAGAAGGTGTACCCAGCACCAACCTCTGTCAAAGAGTCCTCCCCATGTAGTCTGGGTAGCAAGAAGCTTGCGCATAGGTGAGGATAAAGGTGAGGGTGTGAGTGGGCAGACCTCACTCCCACCATCTTCACTCCTGCCAGATGGACCTCTACTGGCATGAGGGAACCCATGACGACCTTCGTCTGGCAGGAGTTGCAGGGGGCTGCCGGTGGTCCGGTCAGTTGGACTCCGCCTTTGCCTGTCCCTAGGTTCAGATTTGTCTATGGGGTTTGCTCCCCTAGCCACTGTACCCTCCCGAGTTAACCCACGTGGCTGTGGAGTTGCCTTCTTCCTCCTTCCCAGCCGCTGTGGTGGTTCTCACACCACCATCCACCTGAGTGGTTCTCACACCACCATCCACCATCCACCGTTGGGGTCTTCACTATATACCCATAGCTATTTACCCATTTACCCATAGCACACACACACACACACACACACACACACACTAACCCAACCCCTAAACCTACCCATCACACACGCACGCACACACACACACACAGACTCCTAGGGAGCGTCGACCTTCTCAGCGATCCGTGTGATCAGTCAGTCTTCAACACTTGAGCTTGCAGTCGCTCACTCACACACACACACACACACTCCTGCGGAGCGTCGACCTTCTCAGCAATTCCCATCCAAACGGCGGGATTATCCGTGTGAACCGTTAGTCTTCAACACTTGAGTTTGCAGTCGCTCACTCTCACACACACACACGCACACACACACACACACGCACACACACACACACACAGACACACACACTCACACACACAAACACACACACTCACACACACACACACACACACACATACATACTACTTGCTCCTGCAGTCGCTCACTGACTCTATTCTCCGGCTCTCATGTGTAAATATGTGATGTTTGATGTTTCTAATGCGTGAGGAAGGTCGAGATCTTCACACTAGTTTGACACGGATATGGTGTAATCTTCATTTTACGTGTGTGTTTATCCAAGGGCTGTACAATAATCCCTTAACTGCATTATTATACCTTTTTCTAAGGATGCACAATATATTAAAACCATTTAAAAATCATAATATAGTTTCTTCAGCGTCTCCGGGTGGCTCAATTCACAATAAATGCTTAACAAACTCAGTCTCTGCAGATGTGCGCTTTATAACGTTCATCTGGGAACATTTCACCAGATTTGTAACGTTAGGGCTAGGAATACATCAGAATGTTTAATGATGTGAATCGATCTAATTTAACGTGCCCACATGTTCTGTAGCATTTCTATCGTAAAGAACTGGATAGATATTTTAAAGATTAAGTGACATTTGAATTAAATGTCGTTTAGCCAATAATAAACAAGGATTTGATCTGCTGTAACAACAACAATCACAGGACGCTGGCATCTATTATAATACATTGTGTATTACATTATGTATTTTAACAGTGTTGATCAATAAAACCACATGACTACTTGCTTTTGATACTTTATTTATTATTATATATGTATTTTAAGTCATTTTAAAGGCTATTGTTCGCTTAGGTTTATTTTTATCACAAAAATATCCTATTACTCGATTAATCGCCAAAATAATCAAACGATTACTTGATTACAGAAATAATCGTTAGTGACAGCCCTAATTTATTCATTTGAAAATTCAAATTCTACACCAATTTTTTTCTAGTTTGCATTTTTCCAAAAAAAAACAAAAACAATTTTAGTCTTTCTACTTCAAAATTTCATCTTCACTTCAGTTTCTTTGTAAATATTTGAGTGAAAATTGTTTCAGAGCCAATCTTACACCAATTTATTTACAGTATAGTTTTACTTTCAGCATTTACATCTATCAAGATGCTAATATCAACATAGAAATATTCTACAGTGCACAGATTTGGCTTCTGAAGAAGGTTTTGTAAATCACCCGAGACTCGCAACAGTGAGTCATTCAGAAATCCAATCTATAGATTAAAAACACCCTTAAATAGCGACTGTAGTCAGTTACTGTGGTAAAGCTGTGAAAATACCACAAATATTTGCACTTTACCACGGATAATCTGTCACGCTTCAGCATACCTGTGTGGAAAAGAGTGCCGAACACGTGTGGAAATGCATTATTCAGTGTGTGTTTGTGTGTTAATTCCCTGCAGAAAGAGTTTAAAAGAGCTCAGTAGAAGATAAGAGTGTAGAAATGAAGCTCTGCGTGCATTCTATATCCTCTCAGGGAATTATTTTATTAATTATAATATCTGCTCATTATTCAGACCTCACAAACACAGGCTTAATGTACTTGGCATTGAAATGCATGTGATGATAATGCAATTGAAACGAGGCGACACCTTTGATTGTAGTTATTGTGTGTGCAGTAACATCCAGTGTGTGTGTGTGTGTGTGTGTGTGTGCAGTAACATTCAGAGAGGAAAAAACACATTTAACCCTCATTGATCAGAGCGACAGGTCAGTGTGTGTGTGTGTGTGTGTGTGTGTGTGTGTGAGACCATACAGAGAAGCACAGAATAATAGAGACGTGAACATTTGAATGCCATTAGATGTGTGTTGTGTGCAGGTGTTCAGAGTAAAGCCATTTATCAGAAACACAATGATCGAACCGCTTTCATCAGCCATTAACATGAGAAAACACACATTTACATGAAACCAGAGAGAGAAACATGAAAGAGACAGACAGAAAGGTGAATCTAATGTCAGGTGAGAGGGTTGCCAGATATTAAAGCAGTAATTCACTCGTAACTCATCATTTACTCACAGTCATGCTATTTCAAAGTACTTTCTTATATAGTCTCTAAAACTAGATATCGGATTTTTTCAGCAATAAACAGAAGATGACTCACATTACAGTTCGGTATAATAAAAACAGTGAAATATTATTCCAGTGTAAATCAGCTGTTTTCTATGTGAATATACAGTAAAGTGTAATTTATTCCTGTGATCAAAGCTGTATTTTCAGCATCATTACTCCAGTCTTCAGTGTCACATGATCCTTCAGAAATCACTCTAATATGAGGATCTGATGCTCAAGAAACATTTATGATTAGTATCAGTGTTGAAAACAATCATATTTTTGGGCAAACTGTGATACATTTTATTTTTCAGGATTCTTTGATGAATAGAAAGTTCAAAAGAACAGCGTTTATTTGAAATATAATCTTTTGTAACATAATAAATGTCTTTATTCTCATTTTTGATCAATTTAATGCATCTTTATTGGATAAAAGTGTTCATATCTTCCTTTAAAAAATAAATAAAAATAGTAGCGGATGGACACCTGCATCTAAACAGGTTTAATCATTATGTGACTTAGAAACGTTGACTCATTCATGCATCGCGATTAATCACATCCAAAATAAAAGTTTGTGTTTACATAATATATGTGTGTGTACTGTGTATAATTTTTTGTATATATAAATACACACACATGCGTGTATATATTTAAGAAAAATGTGTTATTTATATACAAAATATTTCTATTTCTATATAATATAAATAATGTATAAATATATATACAGGTACAATGTGTTATTTATATACAAAATATTTATATGTATATCAATTATATATAACAGTATATACATGCAAATATTAAATATATAAATGCATATGTGTGTACTTATATATACAAAATAATTATACACAGTGCACACACATCTATTATTTAAACACAAACTTTTATTTGGGATGCGATTAATCGTTGCCCAGCACTAGTTTAAATTCATCTATGTGTTTTTGTCTTTTGGTTGTGAATTTCTATGCGATTTTCCAATAAATTTAAATTTAAAGCAGAGCTGGACATGTGAAGTGGAATGGAGCGCAGAATAACTATCACCTGTCACTGATGGCGAAGCAAGCTGCACATCACGGCTTTACTGAGCTGAGGGGAAAGATCTAGCATTAGCTGTTTACAGAAGCGGTCATTTCTAGAGAAAACAGAGATATCTACAGACATATACACATACACATATTTAAACATGCAGAGGTTGGCGGATAGGGTCGTAAACATTCCATCATAATCTATACCTGTCATTTTAATTCTCATATTTGAATGATAATACGACTTTTAATAGCCCTTGTTTTTGTTCACATTTTCATCTTTTATCATGATCATTTATTTATTTACAGAATGACATAGATAAATTTTTTCATAGAGGATTTTGTGCCTGAACAGGCAAATATGTACAACGCAATATATATAAAAAATACAATGTATTGCTTTAGCAAAACAAAATGTACTTTTGCCACGTCAATAAAGATATTTGAATTGAATTGTAGTTGAGAGACACTTTTATGTCTGACGATTAGTTACTGATATTTTAATATTCTTTAGTTTGATTCCTCCCCATTGTGTGTGTGTGTGTGTGTGTGTGTGTGTGTGTGTGTGTGTGTGTGTGTGTGTGTGTAATGACACATCTGTGTTGTCATGGGAACTGACATGGAGCAGGACTTTATTGTGATGTGTGGGTGAGAAAATCTCTAGGTCATCTCTGAGATCTCTCTCTTAATGTGTGTGTGTGTGTGTGTGTGTGTGTGTTTTGTATATTAGCTCTGTAATGGTGTAAATTAAAAGGGTTTTAGAAGTCAAAGTCTCTCTCTGTCTCTCTCTCTCCTGAAGAATGTTCCGGAAGTCTGGAAAACTGCAGAGCAGGAGGATAGACGTGATGACAGATTGTTAAACACACACTGCTCTGTCCAGTATGAAACTCTATTCGATACTGAAGGAGAAACAATCAGTCTTTGGCCTTAAAGGGATAGTTCACCCAAAAATGAATATTACCCCATGATTTACCGTAATTCCTCAAATAAAGACCGGGGCCTTTATTTACCTGAACTGCAGATGGTAGCCGGCTTTTATTTGAAGCAGGCTTTTATTAGAGGCAGGCCTTTATTAGAGGCAGGCCTTTATTTCTAATTCGCGATCCCCGCCCGCCCGCCAGCCAAGTTTCCATGGTGACGCGTCATGCTTAGCACGTGTTCACCACAGCCAAAATAGCGCTGTATGACAGATGTAGCGCTTTTATTTCTAAATATTAACAAACTTGCTTACCATTTTGTAACGAGTGGAAATATGGTGTGACCCCTTTAAGAATCTGTGACGAGTGAAGGTAGGGTGTGGCCCCTTTAAGAGCTGCGCGCTCCTGTTGAAGAGTCGACATTATTTGGTATTGTATGTGCTATATGCCGTGTGCCTCAAACACCCCATGTGTGTAATTCTAATTTCTGTTTGATGCCGACTTTTATATTATTTTACTTTTGCTTGTTAAGTAACGATGTGGACGGAAGGACGTGCGACAGATAGTTATGCTGCACGAGTTCGATGTGGAATAAAGCACGAGTTGAGATGCATATCGCCTCCGTGAGTCTGTCTGGCCTCCGCACGTAATATCTTCAGTTGTGAGCTATCCTTCTCCTTCTTCCTGAAGCAGCGCGTTACAAGTGGCGCCCGAACATTTTATCTCTGGCCTTGGATTTAATGCGAGGACACGGACGACGAGCCGGTTTGTGACGGACGACTCCGAAAATGCTGTGAACATCCAGCCGGTCATGTGTGAGTTTACACGAGGAAAATTTCACTGCGTATGCGTGTAAGGCCCGAGTCGCTCGACGAAGCTGGGGCAGACATTTTGTGTTGCTGACGCAGAGGATATTTCTTTACATTCCAGTGGATTTAAGTCGTCATGGACGCAATCTTTGTGAATTTGGAGTGCGCACGTTGGATTGTTCGTTGAGGTAATCGGAAATTAGTCCGTTTGTGAACTTTGACTGTTTCGGGGATTCAGGCCTGGTTGCTACGTTCTTTTGTGTTCATCTGCTGGAACTGAATTTTGAACTGGTTGAATTGAATTGACTGGTTGAGATTTTTTTTGCACTGGATTTTTCCCTGAACCTCTGCTGTGAGTTGTCTTTGGGTAATAACTACTCGACGCTCACACGTTACTCATCGAAGGAACTAAAAAAAAAAAAAAAAAAGTACAAATGAAGCATATGGTTGTTTAAAAATGTTTTTCTCTTTCTTCTTTTGAAAAGGGTATCAAATTGTTTATTACCTTTGCTTTGCTTTGTTACTCACGTACAGGAAATTAATGCATGTTGGAATTGTTTGTTGAATGATATTTTACTAATTCATTGTTTGGAGTTTCATATTGACAAACTGATTTTGATATAATGGCCAGACGTGTTGATGACGAGACTGATTTATTTGACCTATCTGCATGCTTTGAGTTTCCTGCCAGACGGAGAGCGCCAGTGGCAGTGCCTGGGTCAGGGGAGCGCCTGGAGACGCAAGTTGAGTCGTTGAAGGAGGAAGTGGAAATGCTGCGGAGGTGCCTGAGTGAGTCTCTTGATTTGCAAAGAGGTATTATTGATCGTTGCACAGAAAACTTGCATGTACCTGCTTCATACCAGTTGCCTTCACAAGTCAGGCCTGTTGCTTCGTCTACTCCACATGCTCAAGCACCAGCTGGTCACACACAGGGGCCTCGGTCCTTTGGAGTAGAAATGAACGCCAGAACCGAAAATGCGTTTGGCCTGGCTCAAAGCTCTTATGATTTGAATAATGCAACCAGAACTTTGGCCTCCGTCTTGCATCAATCGAGACTGGAGCCCCCAGTGTTTGGAAATGATGAGAAAATTCAAGCTGATGACTGGCTTCCTCTCGTGGATGCCTACAGAAATTCTTTGGGTCTCAGCGATGCTCAAATTTTGCTCGAACTACCACGTTTCTTAGCTAAAGAACCCAGGAAGTGGTTTACAGTGTTGAGTGCACATGTAACATCTTGGACACAGTTCTGCACCCTGTTCAAGACTGTGTTTCTTCCAGCGGATAACCAAGAGCGTGTCTGGAGAGGTATTCTTGACTGTGTACAAGCTCAAGGAGAACCATTCCCTACGTTTGTAGCACACTTGTTGTCTGAATTCAAGAAACTAAAGTCTCCTCCACCAGAACAGGAGCAGATTGATCTTATCTGCAAGCATGCACTTGAGCGCTACAGAGTTGCTCTGTACGGCGCACAAATTACTTCAGTCATAGACCTCGTGATGTGTGCACACGAGCTGCACTCCGCTCTCGGCCCTGGCAGCCGAAATGTTCCAGTATTGCAGAAAAGCAAAAATAAGCAAGAGACTTATTGTTTCAGATGTTCTGCGCCTGGTTTCACTTCAAGAAACTGTCCGAACTGTAACTTTGCACAACAGACTGTGTCTTTCCCAGCCACTGATAAAGTGACAAGTCCAGGCTCGACTGAGCCACAGAACGCTGAGGAGGATACTCAAGCTAGGACATACGAAGACAGGGAGGAGCAAAAGCACAATTCTGTTCGGCAGAAGGTAAACTTCAAAGGGGGGAGGACATTTCACCGAGGCAATCCTCCCTCCAGAAGATAAATGCGCCTCACCCTTGTCTTATGTCCCCACCTGAGCCGCTTGTCCTCGGTCATGTGGAGGACCGTACTTCTCCTTCATTTTGGAATACACCGTTTATGATCAAGGTCAATTTCTGTCATAAAGCCATAGACGCAGCACTGGACACCGGTGCCTCACTGTCAGCTGTTCGTACAAATATGATTTCTGATGACTTGCGACATTCTCTGAAGGTTCAGCCTTGGACTTTTCCCCCGATTCAGCTCGCCAACGGTGCTTCTTGCACTCCGACTGGTGTTGTGTGGTTGAACATTGGCCTCCAAGGAAAAAAGTTCTACCATCGGTTTGTCATTATCCCTGATCTATCCTCTCCAATCATCTTAGGGATGGATTTTATGCTGCGAGCGTCAGTCAGCATTCACATCCCATCAAGGACGGTGACACTGGGGGAATCTACACCCCAGGAGGTTTTGAGTGAGTGGTTGGATGAACCTGAGCTTGGGAGCTTAATGTTCTTAAATGTCTGCCAGTCTGCTTTGGATGAGAAAGTTGAGAGAGCTTGTCTGAAAAGGGAAGAAAAAGGGAAATTGTTGGACCTTCTTAAAGACTTTTGGAGCCTGTTTGATGGACACTTGGGGCACACTTCATTGGGGGAGCACGAAATCAACACGGGTGATGCAAAACCAGTTCACCTCCCGCCATACCGGAGCTCACCGGCTAAAAAACAAATCATTGAAGATCAGATTCAGATGATGCTGGAAGAAAACATCATCGAACCATCTTCAAGCCCATGGGCTGCGCCTGTGGTAATTGTCAAGAAGCCATGTGGAGACCACAGGTTTTGCGTAGACTATAGAGGCCTTAATCACCTGACACTTAAGGATTCGTACCCACTGCCCAGAGTCGACGAATCATTGGATTTCCTGGCTCGTGGAAAATTTCTTACTACTTTTGATTTGGCTCGAGGGTACTGGCAGGTGTCGGTAGAGGAACAGTCAAGGCCAAAGACAGCATTCGCATCACACTGTGGCCTTTTTCAATTCAAAGTCCTTCCTTTTGGGCTTAGTAACGCCCCAGCCACGTTTCAGAGAGTAATGAACAATGTCCTTGCTGGATTGGTATACAAGTGCTGTGCAGTGTACTTGGATGATATTGTTGTCGTATCCCCAACCTTTGAACAACACTTGGAAGACCTCCGGGAAGTCCTTTCTAGACTTGAGTCAGCTGGTCTTACTCTCAAGCTAAATAAGTGTCAGTTCTGCTTGAGTGAGCTCATCTTCCTAGGATACAGGGTCACTCCGGATGGTATTTCTCCTGATCCGAGAAAAGTGGATGCGGTCACAGAGTTCAGAACGCCGACGGACGTGAAACAAGTGAGAGGATTTCTCGGCCTCACAAGCTATTACAGGCGATTCATTCCAAATTATGCTCAAAAAGCTGAGTCACTTTTTAAACTCACAAGAAAGGAAACTCCATTCAACTGGGACGACAGTTGTCAGGCTTCGATGGATTACTTGAAAAACTGCCTTACGTCTGAACTAGGGGTGGTTAAAAAAATCGATTATTGATTAATCGCGATTATGTTATGGACGATTATGAATCGATTATTAAATTTTCAAAAATCGATTTTTTATTATTATAAAAAAAAAAAATTGCGTTATTATTATTGCCGCATCGCTGGATCTAGAGAGAAGCCGCCGCCGCCGTCGAGGAAGCGACAAGACAGCGCCTGAAGAAGCCGGCCGTCTTCGCCACCTTCAGCCATCCGTGCGAGCTACGCTATCCGGCGACGGATCCTTTCTTGCAAAACTTACTGTCTAAAAGAGCAGCGAGCGTCTTTTTCAAGATGCCTTGCACTTCCTGCGGCGCGTGCAGAGCCCCGCACAGCGACGGAGACCGCCATGTGATCTGCGCTCTCTGCCTGGGTTTGTGAGCTCAGCGACGCACTTCTGATGTCGACCCTGCGGGCTGCACTGCCGTCGTTTTCTGATGCAAATGCTCGCCGGAATGACTCCCTCGAGCGTCAATCTCTCCTTCTCCGCCCCCTCTCCCGGACTCGCAGCCGCCGGCTCCCGCCCGCGCTGCCGCCGCCTCAGGGGACGAGGCGCTTGATATGGATGAGGACGCGCTGCTGACAGCTGTTCTAACCGCATATAATGCAAAAAAAATTTTGCATTATAAACTTTTTATTTACCTTGACATGTTTCGACTGCAACCTGCAGTCTTCCTCCACCTGAACAACACCTTGTCTTTCTAGAAGAAAATTGTCCAATTTCTACAGTATGCTGTTTCTGATCTACTTCCTTAAGGAAATAAGCCTTTCATTTATTTGTTATTGTTTCGTTCAACTTGATGAGTCACAACACAATGTGATGTATTCATTTCTGTGTTCTACAGAACATAAGCTACATACAAATAATTCTGAAATTATAACTACACAACACAGAAAGTGCTTTGAGTTGTTGTTACTCAATAAAAGAGTTAAGTAATTCAGCAGCTGACTTTTTTTAATACTGCAATCACTTTGTAGTGTTTTTTCGTTTACTGTTGTGAAATGGAAAATCAATAATCGCTAATCGAGAATCGTTAATAATCGAAAATCGACTGTAATCGAATCGGGACTTCAATAATCGTAATCGAATCGAATCGGGAAATCAGACAGATTAACCACCCCTAGTCTGAACCCATTCTGTGCCTTCCGGAGTTCACACGCCCATTCTCCATCCACACTGACGCTTGTGACTTGGGCCTTGGTGCGGCCTTGATGCAGAAGGATGACTTGGGGCGAGATGTGGTGGTAGCTTTCGCGAGCAGGACGTTGCACAAAGCGGAAAGACCGTACTCAACACCTGAGAAGGAGTGTTTGGGAGTGATTTGGGCTCTGGAACATTTCAGACCTTACATCGAGGGCCTTCGTGTAACCATTTATACTGACCACAACAGCCTGAGGTGGCTAATGAACCGTCCCAACCCCTCTGGACGACTGGCGAGATGGTCCTTGCGCCTACAAGATTTTGATTTTAACATCGTCCACAGGCCAGGGGTTCAGAATAAAGTTCCAGACGCTCTATCACGCAACCCACTGCCGCATTGTGAGGGCCCTATTGACATTCTTCCTCCGCATGCGGTCATCGCTGGGTTGGATCTGCGCAGTCTCTCCTCGGTCCCGATAACTGACAGAGAGCAGTTGACGCAGTTACAAAAAGGTGACCCAGTGGTTGGCAATCTTCTTCGAAACCTTGAAGGGGGCGGTACAGACGAAGAACATGTCATTCATGATGGTCTGCTCTATTTCAAGGACCCTAAGATAACCTGCAGTCTCCACCCAATGAAGCAGCTTAAGTTATATGTCCCTACAGTAATTCGATCCACTGTACTCCGGTATTATCATGACCATCCTACAGCTGGACACCTGGGGGTGACAAAAACGCTGGCCAGGCTGAAACAAAGGTTCTTTTGGCCCAAAATGGGGACAGATGTGAAAAGATACGTTATTTCTTGTCCTGTGTGCCAGTTGACGAAGACGAGCCAAAGAAAACCAGCAGGGCTGATGGTTCCGATCAGGCCAATGAAACCCTGGGAATACACAGGAGTGGATTTTGTGGGTCCGCTTCCACGTACTCAGAGTGGCAATGAACATCTGATCGTCTTCGTTGATTACTTTTCAAAATGGGTGGAAGTGTGTGCAGTGCGGTCAGCGACAGCTCAAGTGGCAGCGAGTAAGTTTTTGAGTGAGATATTTGCTCGACATGGTGCACCAGCCTACCTCATTTCGGATCGTGGGACTCCGTTTGTGAGCAATCTTTTTGAGCATGTGCTTGGGGCCCTTGGTACAGAACACCGGCTGACAACTGCGTACCACCCACAAACGAACGCCACTGAGAGGGTAAACCGCACACTTAAGACTGCCATACGTGCTTACGTGGACGACAAGCACACTTCGTGGGATAAATATCTCCCACAACTCTGTTTTGCTCTTCGAACTGCCTGCCATGAGAGCACAGGTCAATCGCCGGCAATGTTGTTATATGGCCGTGAGTTGGACACGCCGCTTGACTTGATAACACAGCCAAATTCTGTGGGAGTTGATGATCCTGGGGTACCCTATCCTGAGAGTTTGAGATATTCCCTGCAGGATGCTCACGATCATGCCAGAGCTGCTCTAAGTGCAAGCCATTCAAAAAAGAAGCGCTATTATGACAAGAAGCGACGCATGGTTTCCTATGCTGTGGATGACTTGGTCAGGGTAAAAACCCACCCCAAATCTGATGCTGGTGCAAACTTTACAGCCAAGTTAGCCCCAGTTTATGCTGGACCATTTCGCGTCTCTAAGAAACTTTCAAGTGTCAATTACAGACTTTCAAACGTGGACACTGGAGAAGATGCTGGCGTGTTTCATGTAGTAAATCTGCAGCCTTTTCATTCATGGGACACGGCCGTGCCCACAACAAGTTCCTATGCTGATGTTGAGATGTCACTACCTTTGGGTGAGGACTTTGATTATCAAACAGACAGTGAGGAGTCGGGTAATGCTGACCAGAGTGTTGGTATTGACTACTCAAACGAATCTTTGAATCGACACTCAGATGAAAATTCGCTGGAACGTTGTACTGGACACTCACTTGATCTTACTCCTGACATTGTTGACGGTGTGGGTGTCTCTGACTCTCATGACTTGACATCTGACGCAGTTACTGGCGAACCCGCAAATCAGGGTCTGAGTCGTTATGCGCTGAGACCGAGAAGAGTCCCTAGAGTTACATCTGACTGGACGGTGAATAAGTGGACTAATCCCTACCATGTTAAAAGGTTTGACTTAGATTAAGCATGACAGACTGCGTTAGACTGTTGTTCCAGAGTGTTAATTGTTATTGTTCCTGTGTGTTCATGGGTCTCATCGAAAAAAAAAATGGAGTGTTTCATTTTTGGGTCGTGATCAAACTTTTCTCATGTGTTACTGAACTAATGTACACTGTGCTAACATGTATGCTCGTACTGTTTGTACAATAGCTATCCCTTTGTCTTGTAAACTTTTCAAATCAGTCATGTATGAGTGGTTGTTAAGTCGAAGTCTTCCTTTGCTGTGTACGGCTGAGGGCAGCCTTTTTTTGGCCGGGGGAAATTTGTAACGAGTGGAAATATGGTGTGACCCCTTTAACCTGTTAAGCTTCAAGCCCACTATTGAAAAATCCCCAGAAATGACATACCCAAACTAAAACAGATACAGTTCATGAACCCTTTGCACTAAAAGCGCAAGTATGATCTCATTTGAAAGCTGACACTTGGTTGTTTATTGTAAATGTAGAATTAATTATTGTCATAATGAAAAAAACAATTTTAAATAGCTTCAAAGTTTTGTAAAGTTATTAGAAATTTATTTTTATGAAACATCTTCATGAAAATAAAATTGAAGTTGGCCCTGGAGCAATCTAGAAATGCACTGCAGCTAAAGCCACATGTCTGACCATTTTATATTTAAAATCTGAAAATGATTAAGTATAAAGCTCTGTATTTAGTTAAATGTTTTTCAAGATCATGTCAAATTACTTTATTTTGATTAGACTCTATTAGCAAACTGATGTTTAGTCATCTTCTGAGTCATCTATTCAGTCTATTGTCTCTATTGTTTTGTGGTGCCCCATTCAGTCTCAGTCTCCCCTGCACACATTTACACCTCTCCAGACTGGTTATTATGGCTCTAAATATGCATTTCTTTTGTCTGCATTATAGCTACTAACGACTGGCTATTCACAAGCTATTCATAGGGTTTCAAACCCTAATTTCTTTTATCAAAGTTCTCACTAAATATTTGAAACTGGTATCAAATGCACTGAAACATTTCAGTAAGCATTCCTATTTAGAAAAAAATCATAAAACAATAACTGCTCGTGGCAGGTGCGCCTGGGCTCGCTAGCATGTTAGCTTAGCACACCATCAATACACGACCATTTATGAGATTAAAACTATGTTTGCGCTCCAAACTCACTATATAACGCAAGTCTAGTGTTTTAAATAATCTTCTGTGATCTAACTTGGCTTCAGATAAAAAAAAAATCAGACAGAAAATGTATTATTTAGTGTTCTGAACGATGATGAAATCTATATCGATTAGCATTACATTATAAATATAATCTATTATTATGAAATACCTGGCATGGCTTGAAGAACACAGGTAACTCAAATATCATTGCAATCATGTTTATTGTCTTCAAAACATCTTTATCTGCATGTTACAGCGATCTCTGTACTTTCTGTATCACTCAGTGACGTCCTGGAATGTCACATGACTATGGGTCTTCTTCATGATCCATATATGGACTTTTATTGGACATAATAGCGCCCCCATGCTATTGGTATGAATGGAAAACACAGCACATCTCAGGAAGAAGCGATCATTATGATTACATCGACGCATTTGGGTATAAATTCAATAAATATTATTCCTGTCTATAGAAATATGATGTGAATCTATAAGAATATATCAATATTTCTCCACATCTGCACATTGTTGAGCTAAAAGCCCTCAGGGACGTTGTTTTGTGAATCGCTATCATGAGGACAGCACGGAGTGTTTTTTATGAATGGACCAGCTGACGCTCATAATTCATATTAAAGGTATCGACTCGTTTTTTTCATTTCATAACTCCTGACACAAATTAAGACATAACTGTCACTATAAGTTTCTCAGAATACAATAGTGGTCAAATACTGAATCTTGAGTCTTATATCTTTTTAATGATGTATAGTTTGTCAAGGTATAACATTAAATCTGATAGTATATTTGAACTAAATAAATAAAAAAACGCTTCAGTGCGCCGACGCTCTGGAGAAGGTTAAGAGGTTAAGAATCTGTGACGAGTGAAGGTAGGGTGTGGCCCCTTTAAGAGCTGCGCGCTCCTGTTGAAGAGTCGACATTATTTGGTATTGTATGTGCTATATGCCGTGTGCCTCAAACACCCCATGTGTGTAATTCTAATTTCTGTTTGATGCCGACTTTTATATTATTTTACTTTTGCTTGTTAAGTAACGATGTGGACGGAAGGACGTGCGACAGATAGGTATGCTGCACGAGTTCGATGTGGAATAAAGCACGAGTTGAGATGCATATCGCCTCCGTGAGTCTGTCTGGCCTCCGCACGTAATATCTTCAGTTGTGAGCTATCCTTCTCCTTCTTCCTGAAGCAGCGCGTTACAATGTCATCAACTATCTTCTATTCTGACTCTCAAATCCGTGTAAGTGAGTTTGTTTTGTCGTTTAAAACCCTTTATAAATGATCTTGATCTGTAACGTGAGATGGGCACCGCAGTTCAGAGATTCCTGTCTGTTGGATTTGTTCCGTTACAGCGCGTGAATTCTTCAGTTTCTCCCGAAATACATGAAAGTAAGTGGCCGGTGAACTGGGAGAAGAATAGAGTAAACTTCATAGTTACTTACACTGTGTATCTGATATGAATAAAACACGTCGCCAAATATATTTGAATGGATTGTTATTGCTGCTTCCATAGACACGTATTTTACAAACTATAAATGTATTGTTTTGCTATAAATCATATCTATTTAAATGTCTGAAACCTAAAATAAACATGTGGTTAAAAACACTAAATAGTTGTGATATATGACAAGCGCTGAGCGCGTCCGTCTTTGAGTGTACACTAATTTTTACCCGGCCTTAATTTGAGACCGGCCTTTATTTGTCCGTGTTGACCACGCCCCCGGCCACTATCAGAGGCCCGGCGTTTATTTGAATACCGGTTTTTATTTGAGGAATTACGGTACTCGCCCTCAAGCTATCCTAGACAGATGGCCATCCTATTCTTCTTTCAGACGAACACAATCAGAGTTATATTAAAAAATGTCCTGACTCTTCCATGCTTTATAATGGCAGTGAATGACTGTTTCTGTTTTGAAGTCCTTAAAAGTGCATCTATCCATCATAAAAGTGCATCTATCCATCATAAAAGTGCATCTATCTATCATAAAAGTGCATCTGTCCATCATAAAAGTGCATCTATCCATCATAAAAGTGCATCTATCCATCATAAAAGTGCATCTCTCCATCATAACAGTGCATCTATCTATCATAAAAGTGCATCTGTCCATCATAAAAGTGCATCTATCCATCATAAAAGCGCATCTATCCATCATAAAAGTGCATCTATCTATCATAAAAGTGCATCTATCCATCATAAAAGTGCATCTATCCATCATAAAAGTGCATCTATCTATCATAAAAGTGCATCTATCCATCATAAAAGTGCATCTATCCATCATAAAAGCGCATCTATCCATCATAAAAGTGCATCTATCTATCATAAAAGTGCATCTATCCATCATAAAAGTGCATCTATCCATCATAAAAGTGCATCTATCTATCATAAAAGTGCATCTGTCCATCATAAAAGTGCATCTATCCATCATAAAAGTTCATCTGTCCATCATAAAAGTGCATCTAAAAGCGCATCTAAAAGTGTATCTATCCATGATAAAAGCGCATCTATCCATCATAAAAGTGCATCTATCCATCATAAAAGTGCATCTATCCATCATAAAAGTGCATCTATCCATCATAAAAGTGCATCTGTCCATCATAAAAGTGCATCTATCCATCATAAAAGTGCATCTGTCCATCATAAAAGTGCATCTATCCATCATAAAAGTGCATCTATCCATCATAAAAGTGCATCTATCCATCATAAAAGTGCATCTGTCCATCATAAAAGTGCATCTGTCCATCATAAAAGTGCATCTATCCATCATAAAAGTGCATCTATCCATCATTATCCATCATAAAAGTGCATCTGTCCATCATAAAAGTGCATCTGTCCATCATAAAAGTGCATCTGTCCATCATAAAAGTGCATCTATCCATCATAAAAGTGCATCTGTCCATCATAAAAGTGCATCTGTCCATCATAAAAGTGCATCTATCCATCATAACAGTGCATCTATCCATCATAAAAGTGCATCTGTCTATCATAACAGTGCATCTATCCATCATAAAAGTGCATCTGTCCATCATAACAGTGCATCTATCCATCATAAAAGTGCATCTGTCCATCATAAAAGTGCATCTCTCCATCATAAAAGTGCATCTGTCCATCATAAAAGTGCATCTGTCCATCATAAAAGTGCATCTATCCATCATAAAAGTGCATCTATCCATCATAAAAGTGCATCTGTCCATCATAAAAGTGCATCTGTCCATCATAAAAGTGCATCTATCCATCATAAAAGTGCATCTATCCATCATAAAAGTGCATATGTCCATCATAAAAGTGCATCTGTCCATCATAAAAGTGCATCTATCCATCATAAAAGTGCATCCATCCATCATAAAAGTGCATCCATCCATCATAAAAGTGCATCTGTCCATCATAAAAGTGCATCTATCCATCATAAAAGTGCATCTGTCCATCATAAAAGTGCATCTATCCATCATAAAAGTGCATCTATCCATCATAAAAGTGCATCCATCCATCATAAAAGTGCATCCGTCCATCATAAAAGTGCATCCATCCATCATAAAAGTGCATCCGTCCATCATAAAAGTGCATTCTGTCCATCATAAAAGTGCATCTATCCATCATAAAAGTGCATCTGTCCATCATAAAAGTGCATCTGTCTAATCATAAAAGTTCATCTGTCCATCATAAAAGTGCATCTGTCCATCATAAAAGTGGATATATCCATCATAAAAGTGCATCTGTCCATCATAAAAGTGCATCTGTCCATCATAAAAGTGCATCTGTCCATCATAAAAGTGCATCTATACAAAGTGCATCTATCCATGATAAAAGTGCATCTGTCCATCATAAAAGTGCATCTATCCATCATAAAAGTGCATCTGTCCATCATAAAAGTGCATCTGTCCATCATAAAAGTGCATCTATACAAAGTGCATCTATCCATGATAAAAGTGCATCTGTCCATCATAAAAGTGCATATATCCATCATAAAAGTGCATCTGTCCATCATAAAAGTGCATCTGTCCATCATAAAAGTGCATCTATCCATCATAAAAGTGCATCTGTCCATCATAAAAGTGCATCTATCCATCATAAAAGTGCATCTATCCATCATAAAAGTGCATCTGTCCATCATAAAAGTGCATCTATCCATCATAAAAGTGCATCTATCCATCATAAAAGTGCATCTGTCCATCATAAAAGTGCATCTATCCATCATAAAAGTGCATCTGTCCATCATAAAAGTGCATCTATCCATCATAAAAGTGCATCTATCCATCATAAAAGTGCATCTATCCATCATAAAAGTGCATCTATCCATCATTATCCATCATAAAAGTGCATCTGTCCATCATAAAAGTGCATCTAACCATCATAAAAGTGCATCTATCCATCATAAAAGTGCATCTATCCATCATAAAAGTGCATCTGTCCATCATAAAAGTGCATCTGTCCATCATAAAAGTGCATCTGTCCATCATAAAAGTGCATCTGTCCATCATAAAAGTGCATCTATCCATCATAAAAGTGCATCTGTCCATCATAAAAGTGCATCTGTCCATCATAAAAGTGCATCTGTCCATCATAAAAGTGCATCTATCCATCATAAAAGTGCATCTGTCCATCATAACAGTGCATCTATCCATCATAAAAGTGCATCTGTCCATCATAAAAGTGCATCTGTCCATCATAAAAGTGCATCTGTCCATCATAAAAGTGCATCTGTCCATCATAAAAGTGCATCTATCCATCATAAAAGTGCATCTGTCCATCATAACAGTGCATCTGTCCATCATAAAAGTGCATCTATCCATCATAAAAGTGCATCTATCCATCATAAAAGTGCATCTATCCATCATAAAAGTGCATCTGTCCATCATAAAAGTGCATCTATCCATCATAACAGTGCATCTATCCATCATAAAAGTGCATCTATCCATCATAAAAGTGCATCTGTCCATCATAAAAGTGCATCTGTCCATCATAAAAGTGCATCTATCCATCATAAAAGTGCATCTGTCCATCATAAAAGTGCATCTGTCCATCATAAAAGTGCATCTATCCATCATAAAAGTGCATCTATCCATCATAAAAGTGCATCTGTCCATCATAAAAGTGCATCTGTCCATCATAAAAGTGCATCTATCCATCATAAAAGTGCATCTGTCCATCATAAAAGTGCATCTATCCATCATAAAAGTGCATCTGTCCATCATAAAAGTGCATCTATCCATCATAACAGTGCATCTATCCATCATAAAAGTGCATCTAACCATCATAAAAGTGCATCTATCCATCATAAAAGTGCATCTATCCATCATAAAAGTGCATCTGTCCATCATAAAAGTGCATCTATCCATCATAACAGTGCATCTATCCATCATAAAAGTGCATCTATCCATCATAAAAGTGCATCTGTCCATCATAAAAGTGCATCTGTCCATCATAAAAGTGCATCTATCCATCATAAAAGTGCATCTGTCCATCATAAAAGTGCATCTGTCCATCATAAAAGTGCATCTATCCATCATAAAAGTGCATCTATCCATCATAAAAGTGCATCTGTCCATCATGAAAGTGCATCTGTCCATCATAAAAGTGCATCTGTCCATCATAAAAGTGCATCTATCCATCATTATCCATCATAAAAGTGCATCTGTCCATCATAAAAGTGCATCTATCCATCATAAAAGTGCATCTAACCATCATAAAAGTGCATCTATCCATCATAAAAGTGCATCTATCCATCATAAAAGTGCATCTGTCCATCATAACAGTGCATCTATCCATCATAAAAGTGCATCTGTCCATCATAACAGTGCATCTATCCATCATAAAAGTGCATCTGTCCATCATAACAGTGCATCTATCCATCATAAAAGTGCATCTGTCCATCATAAAAGTGCATCTCTCCATCATAAAAGTGCATCTGTCCATCATAAAAGTGCATCTATCCATCATAAAAGCGCATCTATCCATCATAAAAGTGCATCTGTCCATCATAAAAGTGCATCTGTCCATCATAAAAGTGCATCTATCCATCATAAAAGTGCATCTATCCATCATAAAAGTGCATATGTCCATCATAAAAGTGCATCTGTCCATCATAAAAGTGCATCTATCCATCATAAAAGTGCATCCATCCATCATAAAAGTGCATCCATCCATCATAAAAGTGCATCCGTCCATCATAAAAGTGCATCTATCCATCATAAAAGTGCATCTGTCCATCATAAAAGTGCATCTGTCCATCATAAAAGTGCATCTGTCCATCATAAAAGTGCATATATCCATCATAAAAGTGCATCTGTCCATCATAAAAGTGCATCTGTCCATCATAAAAGTGCATCTATCCATCATAAAAGTGCATCTATCCATCATAAAAGTGCATCTGTCCATCATAAAAGTGCATCTATCCATCATAAAAGTGCATCTGTCCATCATAAAAGTGCATCTATCCATCATAAAAGTGCATCTATCCATCATTAAAGTGCATCTATCCATCATAAAAGTGCATCTATCCATCATTATCCATCATAAAAGTGCATCTGTCCATCATAAAAGTGCATCTAACCATCATAAAAGTGCATCTAACCATCATAAAAGTGCATCTATCCATCATAAAAGTGCATCTATCCATCATAAAAGTGCATCTGTCCATCATAAAAGTGCATCTGTCCATCATAAAAGTGCATCTGTCCATCATAAAAGTGCATCTGTCCATCATAAAAGTGCATCTATCCATCATAAAAGTGCATCTGTCCATCATAAAAGTGCATCTGTCCATCATAAAAGTGCATCTGTCCATCATAAAAGTGCATCTATCCATCATAAAAGTGCATCTATCCATCATAAAAGTGCATCTAACCATCATAAAAGTGCATCTATCCATCATAAAAGTGCATCTATCCATCATAAAAGTGCATCTATCCATCATAAAAGTGCATCTGTCCATCATAAAAGTGCATCTATCCATCATAACAGTGCATCTATCCATCATAAAAGTGCATCTGTCCATCATAAAAGTGCATCTGTCCATCATAAAAGTGCATCTATCCATCATAAAAGTGCATCCATCCATCATAAAAGTGCATCCGTCCATCATAAAAGTGCATCCATCCATCATAAAAGTGCATCTGTCCATCATAAAAGTGCATCTATCCATCATAAAAGTGCATCTATCCATCATAAAAGTGCATCTGTCCATCATAAAAGTGCATCTATCCATCATAAAAGTGCATCCATCCATCATAAAAGTGCATCTATAGAAAGTGCATCTATCCATGATAAAAGTGCATCTGTCCATCATAAAAGTGCATCTATCCATCATAAAAGTGCATCTGTCCATCATAAAAGTGCATCTGTCCATCATAAAAGTGCATCTATCCATCATAAAAGTGCATCTATCCATCATAAAAGTGCATCTGTCCATCATAAAAGTGCATCTATCCATCATAAAAGTGCATCTATCCATCATAAAAGTGCATCTATCCATCATAAAAGTGCATCTGTCCATCATAAAAGTGCATCCGTCCATCATAAAAGTGCATCCATCCATCATAAAAGTGCATCTGTCCATCATAAAAGTGCATCTATCCATCATAAAAGTGCATCTATCCATCATAAAAGTGCATCTGTCCATCATAAAAGTGCATCTATCCATCAAAAAAGTGCATCTGTCCATCATAAAAGTGCATCTGTCTAATCATAAAAGTTCATCTGTCCATCATAAAAGTGCATCTGTCCATCATAAAAGTGGATCTATCCATCATAAAAGTGCATCTGTCCATCATAAAAGTGCATCTGTCCATCATAAAAGTGCATCTGTCCATCATAAAAGTGCATCTATAGAAAGTGCATTTATCCATGATAAAAGTGCATCTGTCCATCATAAAAGTGCATCTATCCATCATAAAAGTGCATCTGTCCATCATAAAAGTGCATCTGTCCATCATAAAAGTGCATCTATCCATCATAAAAGTGCATCTATCCATCATAAAAGTGCATCTGTCCATCATAAAAGTGCATCTATCCATCATAAAAGTGCATCTATCCATCATAAAAGTGCATCTGTCCATCATAAAAGTGCATCTATCCATCATAAAAGTGCATCTGTCCATCATAAAAGTGCATCTGTCCATCATAAAAGTGCATCTATCCATCATACAAGTGCATCTATCCATCATAAAAGTGCATCTATCCATCATAAAAGTGCATCTGTCCATCATAAAAGTGCATCTATCCATCATACAAGTGCATCTATCCATCATAAAAGTGCATCTATCTATCATAAAAGTGCATCTGTCCATCATAAAAGTGCATCTAACCATCATAAAAGTGCATCTAACCATCATAAAAGTGCATCTATCCATCATAAAAGTGCATCTATCCATCATAAAAGTGCATCTGTCCATCATAAAAGTGCATCTATCCATCATAACAGTGCATCTATCCATCATAAAAGTGCATCTGTCCATCATAACAGTGCATCTATCCATCATAAAAGTGCATCTGTCCATCATAAAAGTGCATCTGTCCATCATAAAAGTGCATCTATCCATCATAAAAGCGCATCTATCCATCATAAAAGTGCATCTGTCCATCATAAAAGTGCATCTGTCCATCATAAAAGTGCATCTATCCATCATAAAAGTGCATCTATCCATCATAAAAGTGCATATGTCCATCATAAAAGTGCATCTGTCCATCATAAAAGTGCATCTATCCATCATAAAAGTGCATCTATCCATCATAAAAGTGCATCTATCCATCATAAAAGCGCATCTATCCATCATAAAAGTGCATCTGTCCATCATAAAAGTGCATCTATCCATCATATAAGTGCATCTGTCCATCATAAAAGTGCATCTGTCCATCATAAAAGTGCATCTGTCCATCATAAAAGTGCATCTGTCCATCATAAAAGTGCATCTATCCATCATAAAAGTGCATCTGTCCATCATAAAAGTGCATCTGTCCATCATAAAAGTGCATCTGTCCATCATAAAAGTGCTCCACAGTCTCCGGGGTGTTAATAAAGGCCTTCTGAAGTGTAAGAAATATATCCATATTTAAAAGTTTATAAAGTACAATAACTGTGTTCTGGCCATAGGGACCTGTCAGTGGATGATGTGTAGTACAGGCGCCCTGTGATCCTCTGGTCGCAGCAGTAGTGATGTCATAGGCCGTCGCCGGACAGCTTCAGACGCCGGTCCTGCCGCAGGGAATCAGAGTCACGCTTACATTCGTAACCCAACACGCTTTTAATAATAGCTTAAACTTACTTCAAATATTTGCCTAGGCAACATGTTTAAGTTTCGTTTAGTTTTAGTTTTAAATTTCAAATAAAAATATTTTAAATAGGTTTAGTTTGTTAGTTTTCATTTATAATTTGTTGTATATTTTATTTTATTTATATTATATATTGTAAATTAAAATTCATAAAGATATTTTTTCAATTTTGGGTAACACTTTATTTTACAGTGTCCTTGTTACACATGTTACATGTACTTACCATAGTAATAACAGTAAATCATGCATAATTACATGCAACTAACCCTATAGTCAGAACATGTTCATTATTATTACCGGTACTCAGCACATACATATATCATTACACTGTAACTATGACACCTTCAAATAAAGTGTAACAGAATTTGGTTTTAGTTTATTTTTGCTTAATGTTTTTATCTAATATTTATACATATTTTATTTTTATTCCAATTAACAAGTTTCAATATTTGTAAAAGTTGTAGTTAACGAATTTAACCGTTTTAATACGTCACATAACAACGTAACATCAGTGAGCGTTATTTCATGTTATTTCATGTTGATTTTAACGAAGATGTTCTTTGAGAAATTGTGTGTTTGTTCAACCTTTTAGGAATTGATGTCCTCGCCAAAGATCTAAACACACACACACACACACACACACACACACACACACAGAATGAGTGTAAAACCTTTTTAAAAGGGTCCGGCAGTGGTCAGCCTGTAATCAGACTTCTGGACCTTTATCTTTTCAACACACACTTCAGGTTGAGGTCAGAGACGAGAGAGAGACACACACACACACACACACACACACACACACACACACACACACACAGAATGAGTGTAAAACCTCTTTAAAAGGGTCCGGCAGTGGTCAGCCTGTAATCAGACTTCTGGACCTTTATCTTTTCAACACACACTTCAGGTTGAGGTCAGAGACGAGAGAGACACACACACACACACACACACACACACACACACAGAGAGACAGGGTGCAAATTGGTTTTCAGCAGCTGAATAGCTCAGGCTGTAAAGAAGCAGTGCATGATGGGAAACCCGTCAGCTGGAGCTGTGCTTTGCTTTCTTCCTAAAGCCCTTTAAAGTGGAACAGATCAAACTTTCCCTCTTTTACTGATTCCTTCTTTAATTCCCTGCAGAGTCCGTGTTGAGAATCAAACACCAGTGCACTGCGACGGCACTTCGTTCGTTCCAGTGGCCTGACTCACTGATTCACTGACTCACTGATTCACTGATTTACTGACTCACTGATTCACTGGCTCACTGATTCACTGGCTCACTGACTCACTGATTCACTGATTCACTGATTCACTGATTCACTGACTCACTGATTCACTGATTAACTGGCTCACTGATTCACTGATTCATACACTGTAAAAAATGAATCATGGGTCTTGTATTTTTCATTAAAAAAATGAAGGTAATAATTATACATATACAGTATATATATATTTATTAAGAAAATTGTGGTTTAGTGTTGTATAGAAAATATTGAGAACATTTCACTAATACAACTAAGAGATACATTTCCTATTTTATTAAGGAAACTTACGCAGTTTTGAATTCAGGATCCGATTAAGCTGATAAATTTAAGGCTACCTATTTATTTTAAGAGAATTAGTTCAATAATGCGGTTTTATTTAGAGACAGCGTTGTTAGTTCCCAGCATGCTTTGCACATCACTGGAAAATAAGTAAATATTGAAAGTTTTAGAGTAAAGGGAAACATCTGTTAATGTTTAATGTTCAGTTATTTTTGACATTTGAAAGAGTGTCTGATATGTCGAAGTGTTGATGGTTATCATTGGTCTGAAGAGTAGAGCTTATGGTTATGTTGTGAATAACTACACATACTAATAATATGAAACATGTTGCTGTGTTCAATAAGCAATAACTTCAGGTTTGTTAGCAACATTACGGTCTATTAATTGTACAATATAACTCAAAGTCCAATATAAACAGGTCATTTCCATTCACTCTAAATCACATACTTTTGAGAGTCAACTTTAGTTAAAATAAAAAGAAACTAATTTCACTAAAAATATTAAATATATTTTGTCATACACTAAATAATTTAGGGGATTTTACATGATTTATTCAGGTATATTCTATTAAATAAACCAAGCCTTAAAAACTACTCAAAAATATCATGTGTAATATTGTTACCATCATTTTTAGTAAATAGCACATACATTTTTTTAGTATAGTGTATGATTAATGAATCAATATTGTTCATAAAACTCTTGCATTTGATATCTTTTGGTAGATTAGTATTAGTATTTTTCTTTTAGGGCTGTGCAACGATTAATCGCATCCAAAATAAAAGTGCGTACTGTGTAGAATTATTTTGTATATATAAATACACACATATGCATGTATATATTTAATTATTTGCATGTATATACTGTTATATATATATATATATATTTTTTTTCATATATTATGTAAACACAAACTTTTTGGATGTGGATGTGGATTTTTTTATATAAATTATAAATAACAAACTATTATTATTCTAAATAAAAAGTATATAATTTTATTAACTAACATTAACAAAGATTAATAAATACAAATGTGTTGTTTATTATTAATGTTAGTTAATGCATTAATAATGGGATCCTATTGTAAAGTGTGACCAATATGCTCTATTTACAAATACATATTCTTAAGTTTAATATGTGAGACTCTCTAATTGAGACTCTCATTGTTTATGTGCATGATAAATATCCCTCTCCTCTGTGTTTTAAAATGTAATTAAGTAAAATGTAATTAAAATATTAGGCGTATGCATAATGCAGTTCATTAAGGTTTTGAAACAATGCGCACTTGCATTTCGATCCGGTTGTGTGTGTAAATGTTGTAACGTAATGATCCGAGAACGAGATGTTGGCTGATGTTACTTCCGGTTTATTTGTTGCACTGGAAATGGAAGGTCAAGTTAAGAACATTGCATTGTGGGATACAGTATCTGTCTCACACTGTATTTCATGATGAATGTAGAGGAACACACAGAATAAAATCACACACATTATAATCGCACGAGTGAGTGTGTTGGAACAGCTTATGCAGGGTTATTACAGTGTTCATTTAACTTGGTAACTGATTTTTTGCTTTTGTGCAATTAAATGTTTATTCATTCAAGCGATAAGATGATCATTATTGTGTGTGTGTGTGTGTGTGTGTTTCAGAGACGCGGTTAACCAGCAGAAGAGACTTGTGTGTGTCGGTCTCTCGTCATCAGAACTACACGAGAAACACAGAAGCGCACTGACCACACCACTGCCTCCTGATAAACGAGGTGTGTGTGTGTGTGTGTGTGTGTGTTTGTGAGTGAGTGAGTGAGAGTGTAAATCTGTGTGTGTGTGTGTGTGTGTGTGTGTGTGTGTGTGTGTGTGTGTGTGTGTGTGTGTGTGTGTCTGTGTGAACAAATGAACCTGATTACACGCAGCACCATTAAATCAAAGAAACGATATGATAATGTAAGAAGTTTTAAGTGAGAAATTAAAACTTAAAATGAGAAATAAGCCCACTTTCATCAGATGTTCCCAGTTTTTAATCAAACTCTTTCTTTCTCTTTTCTAGTTCCCATGGTGACTATCGCTATGTAGTACTATTTTTACCAGGGTAACAATGCAGTCTTCAGAGAGCAAACATAAAGAAACTGTGTGTGTGTTGTGTTGTGTTGTGTTGTGTTTTGTGTGTGTGTGTGTGTGTGTGTGTGAGCAAATGCCAGTAAATTGACTATTTTAACATTTAACATCCATGCAGTATCTTTCCCTTTAGATTCATTACTGTAAATGTGTTTTTGTGAATCTGAAATGAGTGTGTACATAAATGAAGATGTATTGAATGTGAAGCGTCTCTCTCTCTCTCTCTCTCTCTCTCTCTCTCTCTCTCACTCTCTCTCTCTCTCTCTCTCTCTCTCTCTCTCTCTCTCTCTCTCTCCTCTCTCTCTCTCTCTCTCTCTCTCTCTCTCTCTTTAGTTCTCATCATACCGTTAGTGGACCTTGAAGAAGCCAAGGTTATAGCGCTGATTTTGGTAAGTTCTCTCTCTCTCTCTCTCTCTCTCTCTCTCTCTCTCTCTCTCTCTCTCTCTCTCTCTCTCTCTCTCTCTCTCTCTCTCTCTCTCCTCTCTCTCTCTCTCTCTCTCTCTCTCTCTTCACCTCTTCAGCTCTGAACAAATGAATCCTGAGTTTAGACGAATGAATGTCAGGGTTTATTTTTTGCGTGTGGAAATATGTTATAGCTCGTTATTTTTAACGAGCGGCCCAATGTTGCGGCTTTACAGGCGACATTAGTCCAATTAAAGTGTTTATTTCTAATTGAGTTATAAAACTATGATTTTATGAGATATTTGAGTGCACAGGAGAAGTTTTATTGCGGTGACAAAAATAATCGTTTGTGACGGATTGTATCGGATCAGGTAGTTATGGATTGTTTGGCACTTCCCAGGTTACTGATGAACGGCAACAAAACGGAAAAACACGTATTTGAGCTTCTAATAGAAAGAAAGTCTGTCAATAACAGTTTAATTACAGTAATGTAAATGTAAATTCATCCCGTCACCATCAAAAAACGTCTCGGTTACGTATGTAACCCTAGTTCCCTGATAGGGAACGAGACGCTGCGTCAAACGCTGTGGGAACGCCCCTGCGTTGTGCGTCATGAAACACGTATGGAATCAGCCCAATGGAGAGATGGAACGTCATAGGCGGGTGACGTCATCGACCAGGAAACTATAAAGCACCCCAAAAACACAAGCGCATCAGCTTCTGATAGGCTTGAAGGAGCGCTTAACGGGAATGCCGGGGAGTATGGGAGAACGACGCAGCGTCTCGTTCCCTATCAGGGAACTAGGGTTACATACGTAACCGAGACGTTCCTTTCAAGGGAACTTCGAGCTGCGTCAAACGCTGTGGAACGCGAATACCCACGTCGCCATAGGACCAAGTGACCGTCATGTGAGAACTAGCGCACAGAGGACGAGAGCACCTGTGCCCCAGGGGTAGAACTTAAGTCTAGGTCATAGAACCTAACAAAAGTATGCGGTGAAGACCATCCAGCCGGCATCACAAACATCACTCAGGGAAACCCCGACAATAGAGCTTGGCAGCCGCCATACTCCTAGTAGAGTGAGCTCGAACAGCCAAAGGTGAAGGCTGACCAGCCGACTCATAAGCAAGTGAGATAGCCTCGACCACCCACTTGCTCATTCTCTGTTTAGACGCAGGACACCCTTTCCTGGGTGGCCCGAAACATACAAACAGTTGTTCTGATTTCCTCCACAGGGCAGCTCTGTGGACATAAGCGTCTAACGCCTAACAGGGCAGAGTATATTCTGAAAAAAAAAAAAATTCTCCTGGTCCGATGACATAAATGGAGGAGGACAGAAAGCCTGCAGGACTGTAGGTCTAACAACATTAGTAGGGACCTTGGGAACGTAACCTGGTCTAGGATGCAGAAAAGCCATAACCATGCCAGGTGAAAATTCCAGGCACGAGGGTGAAACCGACAGCGCCTGCAAATCTCCGATTCTTTTCAGTGAGGAGATAGCAAGTAGAAAGATAGTTTTAAAAGTGAGAAACTTCTCAGGAACTTCTTCGATAGGTTCAAAAGGAGCTAGGGAAAGACCTTCCAATACAATGGCCAGATCCCAGGCCGGCACCCTCGTACGAACCGCTGGCCTCAGCCTCAAAGTGCCACGGAGGAAACGGGTTATAAGCGGGTGTCTCCCAAGAGAAACTCCACTGAAAGGGATGTGGTAAGCAGCTAGTGCCGCCACATACACCATTAGTGTGGAGGGGGATAACCCTGTGGAGAAAGGCTCCTTCAGGAATTCCAGCACTGCACCCACTGGGCAGTTAACTGGGTCCTGCAGGTGTTCTCCACACCAAGAAGTGAAAAGTTTTCCACTTCAAGGCATAAAGCTTCCTGTGGATGGAGCTCTGGAGTGAAGAATGGTCTCAACAACCTCGGTTGAGAGACCGGATTCTATGAGCTGGGCCCCCTCAGAGGCCA
This sequence comes from Rhinichthys klamathensis goyatoka, assembly GCF_029890125.1. Taxonomy (NCBI): domain Eukaryota; kingdom Metazoa; phylum Chordata; class Actinopteri; order Cypriniformes; family Leuciscidae; genus Rhinichthys; species Rhinichthys klamathensis. The sequence goes on from NW_026606622.1 coordinate 145,875, forward strand.
AGCCCACAGTTTCCACAATTCCGGGCGGGGGTGAAATATCGTGCCGCCCGCCTGAGAGAGTAGATCCCTCCTGACCGGGAGCTCCAAAGAAGGGCCGTCCAGGAGAGAAATCAGGTCCGCGAACCATACTCGGGCCGGCCAGAACGGGGCTACTAATAGTAGGCTGACCCCGTCCCGGCGAACCCTCTCCAGAACTCCTGGTAGCAGAGCAATCGGGGGAAAAGCGTACAGACGTGACCTCGGCCACGGCTGCACCATAGCGTCCAACCCCAGGGGGGGTGGATGACTGATGGAAAACCACAGATGACAATACGTGTTCTCCTTGGAAGCGAATAGGTCCACCCAGGAGAAGATACATTGCTCTCAGAGATGGTAACTTCCCTTGGGACCACAGGAGGATCTGACAGGCCAACTTGTAAAGCCGGCGAGACCGCAGGCCCCCCTGATGATTTATATAAGAGACCACCGACGTGTTGTCTAACTGAACTAACACATGATGACCTCTCAGGTCTGCTAGGAAGTGTTTCAGAGCCTGAAACACCGCCAACATCTCTAGACAATTTATATGCCCACGATAGATTGATGGTCCTGCCACAGACCTTGGGCTGGACGACCACTCATGACCGCCCCCCACCCTGTGAGGGAAGCATCCGTCGTTAGCTGTACGTGACGACAAAGAGCCCCCAACACAGGACCTTTGGATAGGAACCAAGTTTCTTTCCACATGACCAGAGCACGAAGGCAGCGCCGCGTGACTTTGATCGTGCGGAGCGGATTTCCCCTCGGGGAGAATCCCTTGGTCCTGAGCCACCACTGTAGCGGTCTCATGTACAACAGGCCGCAAGGTATAACGTTGGACGCTGCTGCCATCACACCCAACAATCTCTGAAACTGCTTTACAGTGAGTAGCTGGCCTAGCTTTACTTGTTTCACAGCTGAGAGAATCGAAGACCCGCATCTCCGACCCGCATCGAAACCGAGTCCCAAACTACACCCAGAAAAGTGGTCTTCTGAGAAGGAGATAATACGCTTTTCTTTGCGTTCAGCCTCAACCCCAACTTCCTGATATGAGCGAGAACGACATCTCGATGCCAAACCGCCATCTGCTCTGACTGAGCTAAAATCAACCAATCGTCGATGTAATTGAGGATGCGAGATAACGCTCGCTAGGCCAAACGGAAGAACCCTGTACTGGTAAGCCTCGCCCCCGAAGGCGAACCTCAGGAACTTCCTGTGTTGTGGAAGGATGGAAATGTGGAAGTACGCGTCCTTCAGATCTATCGTGACAAACCAGTCCTCGGATCTGATTTGAGACACGATCTGCTTGATAGTGAGCATCTTGAATTTTAGCTTCCCTACCGAGCGATTCAATAGCGCAGGTCTAAAATTGGACGCAACCCCCCATCCTTCTTTGGAACAATGAAATATCGGCTGTAATAACCTGACTCCAAACTGGGAGGAGGAACCTGTTCTATAGCCTCCTTTCGAAGGAGCGTTTTCACCTCTTGTTCCATTACCAGAGCCTGCTCGGGGCCCACCACTGTGGGCAGAACCCCTCTGAATCTTGGTGGACGGCACCTGAATTGGATAGCATAACCCTTCTCTACTGTCTGCAGGACCCAATGAGATATTTTTGGAAGGCTTTTTCACTCTGCCAGAAAATCTACTAAGGGTACCAGTCTCTCGAGACTGGCCTCTGGTGTAACTTGAGCAGCAAACGCAGCGTCCTGTAACGGCGCACCGGCAGGGAACAACTGGTCTGACTGCTCTGAAACCCTCCTCAGAGGGCGCGAGCGTCCCTCGGGAAAGCGCTCGCTGGGACCGTCTGCGCCCCGGCGGACCCCTGAGGGCACTGAGGAAGAATGGGCACCGTAAAAAGAGGTGAACACCTTTCCGCCTCGGTGGGGACCACCCTCAGTATCCTGCACGCCGTGGCGTCAGGACTTCTTAGCCGAAGCCTTCTTAGCCAATATAACTGTCCTCAGATCAGTTCTATTACTAGACGACTTCGGCTGAGAGTGCCGCGGCTGAGCCCACTGTCCAGCAGGGGGAGCACGAGACCCGACACTCTGCTTCTGCTGCGCTCTATATGATGAGCCCGTAGACGGCCGGGCTGCTCCCGCCCAGCAGCCCCAGGGACGTGAACTTTCAAAGGGAGAAACTTTTTAAAAGCTGCTGTTTGCTTTTTCTCCTCCTGGAATTTATCAATTACAGAGTTTACAGCATCACCAAATAAACCCAGTGGAGAGAGAGGAGCGTCTAAAAGGAAAGCTTTTTCTTTTTCTTTTATATTCGTCTGATTTAACCATAAATGTCTCTCTGCGGCCACCAGAGCTGCCATAGATCGGCCCACTAACTTGGCCGACTCTCTGGTGGCACGCAGGGATAAATCAGCAGCCTGACGCAGTTCGCGGTTCACGCTTGCAATGCTCACAATCAGCTCCCTCGAGAGCTGACTGGGCATGCTGCACTCCCAGACAAACAACAAAAAGAATCTGTGTATCCCCACCCGCTAAATAACGCGAGCAGGGAGGAACACACTTCTTAAATTGCTGTTCATCCACCATTTCTCTCTCAAAAATATAAATTGTTTGTGTGGTGCAGAGTATGTAAGGACAGACAACATTCACACAGGGACAGATTCACATATAGCGCGACTGAAGGCACAGAAGCTGATGCGCTTGTGTTTTTGGGGTGCTTTATAGTTTCCTGGTCGATGACGTCACCCGCCTATGACGTTCCATCTCTCCATTGGGCTGATTCCATACGTGCTTCATGACGCACAACGCAGGGGCGTTCCCACAGCGCTTGACGCAGCTCGAAGTTCCCTTGAAAGGGAAGTGTAATTTATTCCTGTGATCAAAGCTGAATTTTCAGCATCATTACTCCAGTCTTCAGTGTCACATGATCCTTCAGAAATCATTTTAATATGAGGATCTGATGCTCAAGAAACATTTATGATTATTATCAGTGTTGAAAACAGTCACAATTTTGTAAAAACTGTGATACATTTTATTTTTCAGGATTCTTTGATGAATAGAAAGTTCAAAACAACAACATTTATTTGAAATATAATCTTTTGTAACATTATAAATGTCTTTACTGTCACTTTTGATCAATTTAATCCATCCTTGATGAATAAAACTATTAATTTCAACAGTTTCTCAACAGTATTTGGATCAGAGCTTGTTTCACTTCATTTCAGTCCTTTAGTGTTGGTCCTATTAGATCAGCCGCTGTGTCTCATGGGAAATGTGTGCGTGTGTGTGTGTGTGTGTGTGTGTGTGTGTGTGTTTAGTGTCTCTCTGGCACTCTTGCAGACAGACTCGGGTCAAAGGTCACAGTGTGACCCCTAAAATAAATGGAGCGAATCGCCAGAGGACGAGTGTGTGTGTGTGTGTGTGTGTGTGTGAGTGCTGGCAGAAATAGAGCAGGTGGTTTGCTGAGGGAAGTAATGTATTGTGTGATTTATTTGACACACTGTCTCTCTCTCAACAGCTCTGCTGTAAAGCGCTGACAGAACAAGACGAACAAAACCTCAACGTCCTGGAAAAACACGTAAGACACGAGACCAACACACACTTCACACTCACACACACAGAACATATAGAGCTTAACCCTCTGGTACACTTCGCGTGTCGGTCAAAGATGACCACATTTTTTTTTCTTTCTATTTTTAATTAAATGAATGTACAATTTTTTAGTTCGGTAATATTTTTTGTTTAATATTTTGTATTTTTAGGGTATTTTATAGTACTAAACTATATTTACGCTGTGTTTATAATCCATTTATTGACTTTTTGAGCATAGACCTGAAAATGTAGAGCGATAGACTGAAGTTTGATCTGACCTGAAGACAAACACGACACTTGGCAGATTATTGCTGAAGTAAAAAAAGTTAACTTAAAAAAAGTTACAGAATTTTACATTTATTGTTAAGAAAAATGTGCAAAAATACTATTTTAAATTTTTATATGAAATATATATTTTCAAAAGCATGTTTTACTCTAAACCTGTGAGAAAATTAAAGCCATAAATCTAAACAAGTGGTGTTCCGCATGTAAGTCTGATCTCTCAGTAAACGAGCGTTCAGTGAGAGTGTGTTCGGCTGCAGTTCCACACGCTTCCACTAGAGGAAACTCTCATTCATTTACAATGCGCCATTTCTGACCGCGAGAAACACAAGTGGGACTATTTTTTCTAATCATGTCCATGATTTTTTTTTGTGTGTGTTAACACAGCAAGTGCCAAAACCTTTACCAAGTTCCCTTTCGAGGGAACTCCAACTGCGTCGAATGACACTTTGGGGGAACGCCCCTCAGCGTAGCGCCTCTGAAGTATGAATGAAACTGAGCCGATCTCTGATTGGTGCAACGTCATGACGTGATGTGTGACGGCACATAGGCGGAAGCTATAAAGGCAGCCGGCACACATAAGATGTCAGCTTTCTGTTCTTCAGCAAGCGCTCTATGTCAAACTGTCAGTCTTATTTGGTGTTGTTTGTCCCATAAGAATTGTCCTAAATTATTGCAATATGGAATCTAGTGGCTCGGATCTCGCGTTTGCCGAGGCAGCGTGTAGATTACGGGTCTACTCAGCAATAAAGATTCTGTGACTGAGATCTCGCGTTTGCCGAGGCAGCGCGTAGATTAAAGGTCTGCATTGCAATTCAGAATCTAGTGGCTCGGATCTCGCGTTTGCCGAGGCAGCGTGTAGACGGGTCTACTTTTGCAATAAAGATTCTGTGACTGGGATCGCGCGTTTGCCAAGGCAGCGCGTAGATTTAAGGACTGCATTGCAATACAGAATCTATAGTGGCTCGGATCTCGCGTTTGCCGAGGCAGCGTGTAGATTACGAGTCTACTTTGCAATTAGATTCTGTGACTGGGATCTCGCGTTTGCCGAGGCAGCGCGTAGATTTAAGGTCTGCATTGCAATAAAGAATCTAGTGACTCGGATCTCGCGTTTGTTGAGGCAGCGCGTAGATTCGGTCTACTCTGCAATAAAGATTCTGTGACTGGGATCTCGCGTTTGCCGAGGCAGCGCGTAGATTTAAGGTCTGCATTGCAATAAAGAATCTATAGTGACTCGGATCTCGCGTTTGTCGAGGCAGCGCGTAGATTCGGTCTACTCTGCAATAAAGATTCTGTGTGGGTGCGAGGCATGCACAGATCAGCTCCTGAGGGCGCTGGCTGTGTTCATTGAGAAATATCTCGACGCACACACAGCCGTGTGTTCGGGTGTTTCAGCCTCGCGCGAGTCGCGCCCATTGACTTTCTTCTCGAGAGATGAAAGCCAAATATACTGTGAATGACTCGAATCTCGCCGTTGCCGAGGCAGCGCGTAGATTGCGAGTCTACAATAATAGGGACACACAGGGAAATAATACTGTTTTGTGCGAGGCATTCACAGTCAGCTCCTGAGGGTGCTGGCAGTGTTCATTGAGAAATATCTCGACGCGTAGGCCTACAAAATTAACCATGCGCTGTCGGATGTTTCAGCCTCACACCTGTTGACTTTCTTCTCGAGGGATGAAAGCCAAATATATTGTTACCGCTCGATTCTCGCGTTTGCCGAGGCAGCGTGTAGATTACGAGACTGTAATAATATTAAAACAGTATTTTTTGGTGAAAGAGTACCGCTTCTAGAGCCCCTCCTCAAGGAGCTTGGGGGCATAGACGGCACTCTCAGGCGAAGCCTCAGCCTAAACAGTGCGACCTGAGGGTCGTCCTGCAGGGTTTGAAGGCTTCCTCAAAGAGGTCCTAGCCAGCCTAGGTTCTCTGCGGGCGGCCCCACCCGTGGTGGAGCGACCGAGGTCGTCTCTTTCGCGGAGCCCGCAGGAAATCGATGTTGCTCTCCCGCCGTTAAACACGCTTCGGGACACATCGGTATCCAGCGAACGCAGGCTGCACTGTCCGCCCCACAGGCTTGCGGTCAGGCAGCATTCGCGTCCGCCCATCGAGAATCGTTTTCGGTTCAGCCCTGCCGGGAATCCGCTTCAGGGGGCCGAGATCGAATCCCGATTAATACCCGAAGCCAGGCTCGAGAGCCTGGTTCCCTTGGTAAAATATTTCGATGCATGGAAAAATCTGGCGAATATTTCTCCTTGGGCCCTGCGCACCATTCAAAATGGGTACAGGCTGCAGTTCAGTTCCCGCCCACCCAGATTCAACGGGGTGGTCTGGACTGTAGTTGACCCAGTGCAGGGTCGGGTATTGGAACAGGAAGTAAACTCCCTGCTGGCAAAGGAGGCTATAGATCGTATCCCTCCACCGGACAGGGAGTCCGGGTTTTACAGCCGCTACTTCATAGTTCCCAAGAAGGATGGGGGTTGCGTCCAATAATAGATCTCAGGCACCTGAACCGTTCTCTGAGGAGATTCAGGTTCAAGATGCTCACTATTCCCATTATCGTGAGTCAAATTCAGTCCGAGGATTGGTTTGTCACGATAGATCTAAAGGACGCATACTTCCACATATCCATCCTTCCATCTCACAGGAAGTTCCTGAGGTTTGCTTTCGGGGGCGAAGCGTACCAATATCGGGTTCTTCCGTTCGGCCTAGCTCTCTCCCCTCGCACATTTACCAAATGTATGGATGCAGCTCTGGCACCGCTGAGGCTTCAGGGCATCAGGGTGCTCAATTATATCGACGACTGGCTGATTTTAGCACAGTCACAGGAGCTGGCGGTTCGGCATCGAGATGTCGTCCTCGCCCACATCCAGAGCCTGGGGTTGAGACTCAACACGAAAAAGAGCGTGTTGACACCAGCCCAGAGAACCACGTTCCTGGGAGTGGTGTGGGACTCGGTCACGATGCGGGCACAATTGTCTCCCGCGCGGATCGAGTCCATCCTGACCACAGTGTCCGGGATGAGGCTAGGCCAAGCCATCACTGTAAAGCACTTCCAGAGAGTGTTGGGGCTCATGGCGGCAGCGTCCAGTGTCATTCCATTCGGCCTGCTGCACATGAGGGCCCTTCAGTGGTGGTTAAAAACCAAGGGGTTCTCCCCGAGGGGAAACCCGTTCCGCATGATCAGGGTTACGCGCAGATGCCTTCGTTCCCTATCTATGTGGAAGAAAGCCTGGTTTCTGTCGCAAGGGCCGGTGTTGGGAGCGTCATGTCGCCGGAGAACCGTTTCGACAGACGCCTCCCTCACGGGCTGGGGCGCGGTCATGGACGGCCGCTTTACGTCAGGCCTATGGCAGGACCATCATGCCTCCTGGCACATAAACTGCCTGGAGATGTTGGCGGTGTTCCGAGCCCTGAGGGGCTTCCTGCCGGACCTCAAAGGTCATCATGTCCTTGTGAGGTCAGACAACATGTCGATAGTGGCCTATATAAACCATCAGGGGGGTCTGAGGTCTCGCCCTCTATGCAGACTGGCGCATCAGATCCTCCTGTGGTTCCAGGGGAAACTGTTGGCTCTAAGAGCAACATACATCCCGGGGAGTCAAAATCAGGGAGCAGACATCCTGTCGAGACAGGGGCTGAGGCCCGGGGAATGGAGACTCCACCCCGAGGTGGTGGAGTCAATATCTCAGAGGTTCGGCCCAGTGGAAGTGGACTTGTTTGCGTCTCGAGAGACGACCCACTGTCCACTGTGGTTTTCCCTCACCCATCCAGCCCCGCTGGGGTTGGATGCCATGGTGCAGACGTGGCCGAGGCTACGTCTGTACGCATTTCCCCCGATCGCTCTGCTCCCGGGAGTTCTAGAGAGAGTCCGTCGCGACGGGATCAGTCTACTGTTGGTAGCCCCGTTGTGGCCGGCCCGAGTATGGTTCTCCGACATAATTTTGCTCCTGGACGGCCCTCCATGGGAGATTCCCATCAGGAGGGACCTGCTGACACAGGCAGAGGGCTCAATATTTCACCCTCGGCCCGAGTTATGGAAACTGTGGGTCTGGCCCCTGAGGGAGCACAGTACCTAGAGGCCGGCCTATCAGCTGGAGTAGTGGAGACCATACTCAGCTCTAGAGCTCCATCCACGAGGAAATTGTACGGCTTAAAGTGGAACGTCTTCACCGTTTGGTGTAGGGAGCGTGAGGTGGACCCAGTTAACTGCCCAGTGGCTTCAGTGCTGGAGTTCCTCCAAGATCGCTTCTCCACTGGTCTTACCCCGTCCACACTCAAGGTGTACGTGGCTGCCATTGCGGCTTTCCACGCTCCTCTGAGTGATGGGCCTCTGGGGAGACACCAATTGGTCGTACGTTTCCTCCGTGGGGCTTGGAGGATGAGACCTGCGGCTCGTACCAGGGTTCCCACTTGGGACCTGGCAGTGGTTCTCGAAGGGCTGGCCGAGGCCCCCTTCGAGCCGCTGGAGTCGGCTGAGGCCAAGAACCTTTCGTTGAAGGTGGTCTTTTTGTTGGCCATTACTTCTCTGAGGAGGGTAGGAGATCTCCAGGCGCTCTCCATATCTAACGAGTGCCTGGAGTTTGCTCCAGGCAACATTAAGGCCATTCTTCACCCTAGGCCCGGCTATTTGCCTAAGGTGCCGTCCAGTGCGGCGCGGCCTACGGTTCTGCAGGCTTTTCATCCTCCACCTCACGTGACGGCAGATGAAGAGAGACTTCACATGCTCTGCCCTGTCAGAGCACTGAGTATTTACATTCAGAGGTCCTCTTCATGGCGGAAGTCGGACCAGTTGCTGGTGTGTTTCGGGTCGCCCAAGAAGGGGCTTCCCGCTTCAAAACAGACCATCAGCAACTGGATTGTCCATGCGATTTCCACGGCCTACCAGGTGCGCGGTATGCCTTCACCTTTGGCCGTGAGGGCTCATTCTACCAGAGGCATGGCGTCCTCTAGAGCCCTTCTCGCGGGGGCCCCCATCCAGGAGGTCTGCGATGCAGCAGGATGGGCTACCCCTCATACCTTTATTAGGTTTTATAGTTTGGACATTCCGTCTACACCCGGCTCTCTTGTGCTCGCGTCCTAAGTGTGCCTGTGAGCAGCTTCACACTAGGGCAGGCAGGGCGCGTTGTGGCGTAGTGGGTACTCGTTCCCCCAAAGTGTCATTCGACGCAGTTGGAGTTCCCTCGAAAGGGAACGTCCTCGGGTTACGACTGTAACCCTTGTTCCCTGAGAAGGGAACGAGAACTGCGTCCCTTGGCCACGCCTTCCCCTGCCT